>NC_091128.1:165188743-165286243 GCF_040183065.1 Periplaneta americana
TTGCGGATACTCTGATATTAATGTTGCTACTGCTGCTATTACTTTTACTATTGTCATTGCTTCTGTTGCGGATACTCTGATATTAATGTTGCTTCTGCTGCTGTTACTTTTACTATTGCCATTGCTTCTGTTGCGGATACTCTGATATTAATGTTGCTACTGCTGCTGTTACTTTTACTATTGCCATTGCTTCTGTTGCGGATACTCTGATATTAATGTTGCTACTGCTGCTGTTACTTTTACTATTGCCATTGCTTCTGTTGCGGATACTCTGATATTAATGTTGCTACTGCTGCTGTTACTTTTACTATTGTCATTGCTACTTACTATTGTCATTGCTTCTTTTGCGGATACTGTTACTGTTGCTGACATTGTTACTGTTGCTACTTCTGTTGCTCGTATTGCTACAGTTGCTTCTACAGCTGCTGTTTCTGCTACTACAACCAGTGATGTATAAAGAACATTACGTAAACAATGTCACAGTAACATTCTGTTCATACTGCATGCAATCTGTCGTTAACGCTTTATTCTGTGTAGGTGGGCGGCGTCGCTGTAGCCGTAGTGAGGTCGTCGTAATGAATTTCTCGTTGGCTATTGACTCTGAGAACCGAGCAGCGATCCGTTCTGGATGGGGTCCAAGGCATGGTCTCCGTAATAGTGTCGGCTTCCACGAACATAAAAATATTCAGTTATCAGTTCAGTTCATTAAACGGGTCACAGACGTCTTGTTCTGTCCCACTGGTGTGCCATTACGTGACCCCTGTGACACAGTTTCTGTTATTTTCTCGTCTTTTTTCCCCACATTTATTCGGAAGTAATTGAAATTGAATAGCGGACAAAACTATAAGTATTGTATAACTGATGAAACTAAATATAGAAGTATTGCTCTCATTGATTTGACTGGACTGAATTGTCATAATTGTACAAATTTGTTTATAGTTTAAGGGGTTAGGTACAGCTTAGAGCAGTAAATTTTTTGGAAATATTCACCTTTTTTTCCTTCATTACTGTATCTTGTACGATAATGAAAATTGGTATGTGTAAAACACTGTCCTTCTGCTATATGAAAAAAAAAAATATTTTTACGATTTAAAAAAATTATTTACATATATTTTTTTCAAAATTCAAAATGTGCAGTTCACTGTGCAGTGATGATGCGTTTCCCTCATAACTCATAAACTTGTTAACTTTTTCATGTTCTCTCTCTTTTATTTTATTCCTGAAACTCATGTTTACAATACCATGTTCTTTCAAATACATTTCTTAATAAATAATACATATATTTTTTTATTTTGTGTTAGAAGAAAATACTGATATTTTAGCATTTTGTAAAATGAATTTTTTTTATCAGACAATCTATCAAAGGTAAAGAAGTGATCTTGTATCATTTTGTCGATATTGTAGATGCATTAATACACACAAGAAATTTAATCACAGACTGTTGGATAGTTTTTGAGTTATGTGGGAAACGCTTCATCACTGCACAGTGAACTGAATTTTGAAAAAAAAAAAATGTAAATAATTTTTAAACTGTAAAAATATTTTTTTCGTATAGCAGAAGGACAGTGTTTTACACATACTAATTTTTATTATTTTACAAGATGCTGTAATAGAGGAAAAAAATGTTGAATATTTCCAAAATTTTATTGTTGTAAGCTGTACCTAACCCCTTAACGTAGTTTGAAGCGTGATCAGAGTCGCGAAGTTTATTTTAAATAAATTATTATTTTGTACTTTAAAATAAAAAAAAATCATGCGATGAAAGAGTAATGGAACGGAGAAAAATTCTCTCCGGCGCCGGGATTTGAACCCGGGTTTTCAGCTCTACGTGCTGATGCTTTATCCACTAAGCCACACCGGATACCACCCCGGCGTCGGACAGAATCGTCTCAGTTTTAAGTTCCAACTCTTGGCTTCCATCTAGTGGCCGCCCTCTGCACTACGTCATAGATGTCTATGAACTTGGCCGGGATCCGACGGAATAAGCTCCGTCTTAAATCACAAGTGATTTAGGCATATCATATATATATTATTTAATGTACGAAAGTACATGTGATATTTCCATGCAGATATTCTGCGTCATGATACGATGAAAGAGTAATGAAACGGAGAAAAATTCTCTCCTGCGCCGGGATTTGAACCCGGGTTTTCAGCTCTACGTGCTGATGCTTTATCCACTAAGCCACACCGGATACCACCCCGGCGTCGGACAGAATCGTCTCAGTTTTGTTCCAACTCTTGGGTTCCCTCTAGTGGCCGCCCTCTGCACTACGTCATAGATGTATATGAACGAAGGACTGAAGTCCATACATAAAGTAAATAAATAATATATATATATATGATATGCGTAAATCACTTGTGATTTAAGACGGTGCTTATTCCGTCGGATCCCGGCCAACTAGTCACTCATAACGAGTGCACCTCAGCACATGTATGGACTTCAGACCTTTGTTCATATACATCTATGACGTAGTGCAGAGGGCGGCCACTAGAGGGAACCCAAGAGTTGGAACTTAAAACTGAGACGATTCTGCCCGACGCCGGGGTGGAATCCGGTGTGGCTTAGTGGATAAAGCATCAGCACGTAGAGCTGAAAACCCGGGTTGAAATCCCGGCGCCGGAGAGAATTTTTCTCCATTCCATTACTCTTTCATCGTATGATGACGCAGAATATCTGCATGGAAATATCACATGTACTTCGGTACATTAAATAATATATATACCATGGTTTGTAGTAAGATATAAGATATTTATTTTTAATGTGCGTTATGTACTCATTAATTGAACTATAGAATCTGAATATGAAGGAAATTCATCAAATAGTGTAGAAGAAATTGCTTACATATATAAACAGACCAGCAGGCAGACGACACGCGAAAAGTCGAAAATCGATATTTCGCAGGTTTATAGTTTTATCCCTTGATACTTGCGTATGGTAATAAAATTGTCAAGGTTCTTTTAGTCAAGTGTGGGGGACATTTTAAGTTCTCAGAGGAAGAAGGCCAGCCAGAGTTGGCAGCACTCGCTAGTCGCACGCTGAGTCGTCTCCGTGAGAGTGATTGGTTTCGAAACTCAGCCGAATCCATGAGATCGGATCCTGGTGCCCTTGGAAGGCCTTGCTGGCGCACCGACTGCCAGGAGTGTCCGACGATCTGGGAGCCTTCCAACTCTTTGTTGTCTCTTCAAATTAAGATTTTTTCCCAATTACTCACGCATGTTTGTGTTCTTCCCGTAATCTTTTCTCTATTCATCTTCCCACCACTTTTTTTCTTGTTGTTAGGTACCCTCGTCTATATCATCTTCATCATAATCATCACTATCATCCATTGTTTTCAAGAATGGAGTACATTCTAACTTTAATGTTAGGTACTTTGTTCTCCAGACTTTTTGTTCGCTCCTGGATATCTAACATTGTTTTTTCCTCATTTATCGACTTTCACGACCTTTGCTCATGTCTGTAGAATGTCCTCTTCAGTGTTAGGATTTTCTGATTTTTTTATATACTTCATGTTTCGACTATCACAAACTATTAAATGTACAAAAATATATCCTGGACAAAATTTAAAAAAATGATATTCAATCATATAACTTATTTTAATGCAAAGTATGCAATTATAAATCTACATTGTATTTTAAAATTGTTGAATAAATATGAAGAGTCCACTGCAAGAATGATGGATGTTATTTGGGATACATTTTGCAGGAGAAGCAATTGCAAGTTTGAAGTGCTTAGCGCTCAAAGCTTAACTGAGATTTTCCGATCATTACTGGACAAATGACTATCAGTGTTAATGCCATATAACTCTCTATGTACATTCTATATGTCTTAAGCTATGCATTGACAGTTTTGGTTCATTTTTGACAAGAAAGTGACATCCATCATTCTTGCAGTGGACTTTTCATATGGGAAATGCCTGTTATTATTCGGTTGAGAAGCTTTTATCATCCAGTCTGCTGTCAAAAAATCTGAAAAAAATTTATAAAACTGTTATATTACCGGTTGTTCTTTACGGTTGTGAAACTTGGACTCTCACTTTGAGAGAGGAACATAAGTTAAGAGTGTTTGAGTATAAGGTGCTTAGGAAAATATTTGGGGCTAAGAGGGATGAAGTTACAGGAGAATGGAGAAAGTTACACAACGGAGAGCTTCACACATTGTACTCTTCACCTGACATAATTAGGAACATTAAATCCAGACGTTTGCGATGGGCAGGGCATGTAGCACGTATGGGTGAATCCAGAAATGCATATAGATTGTTAGTTTGGAGGCCGGAGGGAAAAAGACCTTTGGGGAGGCCGAGACGTAGATGGGAAGATAATATTAAAATGGGTTTGAGGGAGGTGGGATATGATGGTAGAGACTGGATTAATCTTGCTCGGGATAGGGACCAATGGCGGGCTTACGTGAGGGCGGCAATGAACCTCCGGGTTCCTTAAAAGCTAGTCAGTATGTAGGCTAAGTAAGTATTTTAAAATTGTTAATGTTTTCGCCATTCAGTGTGGCATCTTCAGACATGATAATTAGAGATATCATGTGAAAAAAATACATAATTAAAATTACAGTGAAGATTTTTACATAATATTAAAGTATAGATTGTTGTTGTCAATATTAAAAAAACATTGAGAAACGGTGAAAAACTTAAGTGTACCAATAAAATCATAAAATGCATTAGTTTTCGTTTTGGTTTACAACTCCTAACCCGCGCCAGATGTTTCCTGTTTGAAAAATGAAATCATAGTATGTCTTAAAAACCTTGCGTGATACGAAGAAAACAGATGCATTTTCGGATTCAGCGCACAACAATCCATACGGGACACATTGTTTTAAGTCGGAGCAAAATTCTTGTTGTTCATTGTTATCAGAGAATACATTCTATTTCCTTGAAATATAACACAAAAATAAAATTGTTATTACATCAAGTGTTAATTATTATAGGTAAAGATTAATTTTTTTGGTTCAACAGAATACAGTACATCTGTTATGGTAACAATTGATATTAGAGGAGAAAAATTTGCTTGTTTGTGTTCTTTGTGTGTTGAGGTGTTCTTTTTTAAAGTGTTTAGGAATACAACACAAACACAAGAACAGAAAAAATACTTCACACTAACATACGAAAACAAAAACACGCATGAAATTGCAACCTCACTCAAGAAATTAAATTACAACATTGCATACGGAACAAAAAAGCTCTACAAAAGCATCTCAACACATAAACAGAAACAAATACAACCACACAGGCGTATAAAAACTCAAATGCAACACTTGCAACAACAACAGGACAGACAGGCAGATCATTTCAAACACGTTACAAAGAAAACATCATAGTCGTAACAAAATTACACAACACTTCCACATATGCAGAACACATCACAAATGCCAACCACACCAACAGTAACATAAACACAGACATGGAAATTCTGCATATTCAACCGAAAAACCAGAAACCAAACACACTAGAACAATACGAAATATATAGGCACACAAAAACACAGCCACATGAAATTCTCAACACACAACTCAATTTCAGAACACACACACTTTTTGACTCCACATTACATTACACAAACACAATCCCACAGGAAACTCGAACAAAAGGCGCGAAGACCGGGACCAACCAGTTCTGAAGATAGCCCACAACAGGCTTACACTAGTCAACAAGATCCGTACCTAGTATTTAACACGCGAAAGCAACAAACTGCATATTCCGAAGTGATAGTGTTAGAAGTTGTGTAATCAAGGTGTAGAAAACGTGATTCTAAGAAAGATTGAGCGATTTCAAAATTGTACCGAATTCTGGACAATGTCCTGTGTCATCCTACGCCTGATTTGGACCCGCGAAGAATTCAACCACCTAGGAGACTTTAATCTTTAATCCAATGAGAATTATACAGGGACATCATTTTATTTTTACTTGCATTTTTATTGTACCTGCATTTCTGAATGTACTTCACTCTCACCCCTTCACTAATGTCCTTGCTCCCGTCAGACACACAAACTTACGGCCGCTGTTGCATTCGAAGTCTTCAAGCAGTGAAGTAAACACTGCAGTGTATAGTGTGTTTCATAAATATGATTGCGTTTTCTAGAGAAGAAAGAACCTATATTAATAATATCGTACTAAAAATTATATTCAAGAAACGGTAAATTCAATTTCAAAGAATATGCTTCAAAATGTTTTTAATAATATGCGTACTGAATTGAAGCCTGCATTGTAATGAACGGCAACCATTTTCAGCAACTTGTTTAAAAATTCAGATTAGCTTTTTTTGAATTGAGGTGGCTAGAAGCAAAGGAATGCTAGTGACATTTGTAATAACATGAGTTAAGTGCATCCAGTGTAAGCAAAAGTATCTAAAATTTTAGTGGCAAAGGGATATTTTAATCGCATCACACATTAAAATTTAAATAAAAAATTTCACCGATTTTACGAAAGTTTAAATATTTAAACCCCATTTTCTCAAAAGTAACTTAAGTGCACTTACAGCCCTTTACTTATGACCCCCTCAATTTAAATGCACTCTTTATATTGTATGATAACATCAATAATTAATATGCTAAATAAAGTAGACATTACATAACGAACATAGCCGCCTGAAAAGTTGAGTTTTTGAAAAAAAAAATGTTACTACTCTACTGTAAAAGTGATGATCAAACTGAAAATCGTAATATCGTATTTCCCTACAACATAAATGGATACACTACTTTTCTCTCCTCCTATAACTAGTAAAATGATTTGTTTACATATTGCACTAGTAACATCAAACTCCTGTAATGAAAGGGGACAACAGTGTTTCCGAGTATAGCCAGGTTAATGTTAAAAATGTTGGTAAAAATAAAGTGATGTCCCTGTACATCCAGGACCAAAAGACCACAAACCAGCATTATCTGAGGTCCGTATGAGAGAGAAATACGTCAGCCTTTAGAGGACCTCGAATCGTGGGCAGCAATAACGTCAGACTTCGTCAGTAGTGACACTGCAAGACTTAGCGTGACCCAGGGACACACGCATGGCCCCTGTCGGGAATCGAACTCACACACGCTGGATTTGTAGCTTGTCACGCTACAGAGACCGACTGTAACGCCTTGTTGGATTGCGGTGCGCTACGAGAACAGGTACACTTTTCGACCTCTCGCTTCACAGAATTTATTATGCCTGGTCCCAGGCGCGATAGCGAATCAGCTGAGCCCAGCAACACAACAGCTCACTGCTTGCGAGGACGAGCGGAATCTTCCAAGTTTTAGATTTAATTGCCTTCGTATTCCTAAAGTCGTCCTTTTCATTGACTTGTTCATCTTTTGTCTTTATTTTCGTCTGATCCAATATCTCCCTTCTGCTCTCTTCTTTCCTTTTCCGTTCTTACTTTTAAGTCTCTTTTCTCCTTCCTGTTTTCCCCAGTTTATTTTTACTTTCTTTTATTTATTAATTCATCCTCTTTTATCAATTTCTGTCCCATTTATTCGATTTCTTTTTTTCCTGCTCCACTCCTATGTTTCCGCTTTCTCTTCATCCGTTTTTATGTACACACATACATATTCGTGTTATTTAATCATTTATTGTCTTCCATATATCTTTCTTTCATCCACTCCTTTTGTTTTCAAATCATTTATCTTCATTTTTTGTGACCCTAATCAATTAGCCATTTATTATTTACTTGGCATATTTATTTGATTACCGGTACTTCATTTCGTTATCCATCTACTACTTACCTACATTCTTACTGCTCATCTGTATGTCTCTCTCTCTCTTTCTTCCTTTCTCTCTGTCTTTTTCCTTCTTTCTCTCAATCTAAATCTTCTTCTTTCTTTATTAACTTTTTCTCTTTCTTTGCTTTATTTTTTATTTCTTTACTTCCTTTCTCTCTTTCTTTACTTCCTTTCTTCTTTCTTTACTTCCTTTCTTCTTTCTTTACTTTTTCTCTTTCGTTACTTCCTTTTCTCTTTCTTTCCTTTGTTTTTCTCTTTCATTACTTCCTTTTCCTCTTTCTTTACTTCCTTTTATCTTTCTTTACTTCCTGTTTTCTTCCTTTACTTCCTTTTTTCTTTCTTTACTTCCTTTTTTCTTTCTTTACTTCTTCTTTTTCTTTCTTTACTTCCTTTTTCCTTTCTTTACTTCCTTTTTTCTTTCTTTATTTCCTTTTTTCTTTCTTTACTTCCTTTTTTCTTTCTTTACTTCCTTTTTTCTTTCTTTACTTCATTTTTTGTTTCTTTACTTCATTTTTTGTTTCTTTACTTCATTTTTTGTTTCTTTACTTTCTTTTTTCTTTCTTTACTTCCTTTTTTCTTTCTTTACTTCCTTTTTTCTTTCTTTACTTCCTTTTTTCTTTCTTTACTTCCTTTTTTCTTTCTTCCTTTTTTCTTTCTTTACTTCCTTTTTTCTTTCTTTACTTCCTTTTTTCTTTCTTTACTTCCTTTTTTCTTTCTTTACTTCCTTTTTCTCTTTCTTTACTTCCTTTTTCTCTTTCTTACTTTCTTTTCTCTTTCTTTACTTCACTTTCTCTTTCTTTTATTCCTTTTTCTCTTTCTTTACTTCTTATTCTAGTTCTTTACATTCTTTTTCTCTTTATTTATTTTATTTTTCTCAATTTTCACTTTCTTTTTTTCTTTCTTTAATTTCTTTTCTTTCTTTAGTTCCTTTCTTCTTTCTTTACTTTATTTTTTGTTTCTTTACTATATTTTTTGTTTCTTTACTTTCTTTTCTTCCTTTTTTCTATCTTTACTTTTTTTTTCTTTACTTCCTTCTTTCTTTCTTTACTTCCTTTTTTCTTTCTTTACTTCCTTTTTTCTTTCTTTACTTCCTTTTTTATTTCTTTACTTCCTTTTTTATTTCTTTACTTCCTGTTTTCTTTCTTTACTTCCTTTTTTCTTTCTGTACTTCCTTTTTTATTTCTTTACTTCCTTTTTTCTTTCTTTACTTTCTTTTTTCTTTCTTTACTTCCTTTTCCTCTTTCTTACTTCCTTTTTCCCTTTCTTTACTTCACTTTTTCTCTTTCTTTTCTTCCTTTTTCTCTTTCTTTACTTCCTTTTTCTCTTTCTTTACTTCATTTTTCTCTTTCTTTGCTTCATTTTTTCTCTTTCTTTACTTCTTATTCTATTTCTTTACTTTCTTTTTCTCTTTATTTTAATTTTATTTTTCTCAATTTTCACTTTCTTTTTTTTTTCTTTAATTTCTTTTCTTTCTTTAGTTCCTTTCTTATGTCTTTACATTATTTTTTGTTTCTTTACTTTATTTTTTGTTTCTTTACTTTCTTTACTTCCTTTTTTCTATCTATACTTTCTTTTTCTCTTTCTTTTACTTTCTTTTCTCTTTCTTTACTTTCTTTTCTCTTTTTTACTTTCTTTTCTCTTTCTTTACTTTCTTTTCTCTTTCTTTACTTTCTTTTCTCTTTCTTTTCTTTCTTTTCTCTTTTTTTACTTTCTTTTCCCTTTCTTTACTTTCTTTTCTCTTTTTTACTTTCTTTTCTCTTTCTTTACTTTCTTTTCTCTTTCTTTACTTTCTTTTCTCTTTTTTTCCTTTCCTTCTGTTCCTCTTTTTTGTTTCTTTCCTTCTTTCCCCTTTTCTGTGTCTCTTTCCTCCTCTTTTTCTCTTGTCTCCATTCTATTCTCTGTCTCTGTCTTCCATTCTTTCTCTTTATCTCTCTTTCCTCTATTATTTCTACATCTGTTTCCATACTTCTTTCTCTCTTTTCTCCTTTCTTTCTCTGTCTCTTTCTTTCCTTGTTTTCTTCTTCCTTCCCTTACGCCTGTCCCTTTCTTCTATCTTTATTTTTTTACCTCCTACCTCTGTTTCTTTTTCTTTCCTTCTCTCTGATCCCTCGTTTCTTTTTTTCCTTCTTTCTTCCTGTCTCCTCCTTTTTCTGTTTCTTTTATCGTTTCTTTCTTAATCTCTTTTTTCTTCCTATTTTTCTTCTTTCTGTCCCTTTCCTCCTTTCTTTCTCTTGCCCTTTTCTCCTTTCATTTTTCGTCTCTTTTTCTTGCCTTCTCTCAGCTCTCTTCTTTCTTCCTTCCTTTCAATATCGGCATCATTACTGCGTTTTTCTCTATCCTCCAAAGAAATAAGTATAGCATTTTTTACGTATTTTTGTTGTCATTTTTCTGAAGAAATTCATCACCAGTCTTCGATCGAGGTCCAATCAGCCTCTTGTCAACCTACATTCTTCGCTCCTGCCATTCCATCGCAGCCATCTGCGAACACAGATACTCACTTCAAGCGCCACTTGTCTCGCCGGTACCCGAGTCCGGGCCTCCGACCTCACAGACAGCCGGGAAGAATGCGAGGAGCTGCTCCTCGAGTTAGAGTTCCCGCACGTCAAGATGTCGAGTATCTCGCCCTCCGCCTGGCTGGACGGATTATCTGTGTTCGAATTCATTATAAGCAGCGCCTGCAGTTGATAAGCCGAGATGCATTTCTGTCTTAACATCGTTAAGAGCTTTCAGTGGCAATTAGATCAGCTTGTGCTTCGTAACAGAATTTCCCCATTAGCGGAGCTTGCAAGCATTTCCACGTCAGCCGAGAAGCTGGGGATGAACCGATTGCTCTCCACCGCGGAGAGACGTGGAAAAAAAGAATAAGAAATAGCGCACACTTAAGAATTTCGTTTCTCTTAGAACGTACACTAGACTAAGCAAACAAATCTTTAGCGCGCAAGCCCATAGAGGGCTATCCGATCTACTCCAGGGACATAACTGGGTTTTCTGTCTGTGTTTTCACGCGTGAACAATACGTGTATAAAGAGTAAAAACAATATGCGGCATGTGTGATCCATGAAAACCACTAACTTCTTCGTCCGATTCTTCCCTTTCGCATGAATGCCAATTTTTTTTTTCTTAGCCAAAAGTGCCGTTGTTTTGGTATTGCCGGTTATTTGGGTGCCGGATACAAGTGATTTACTGTATACCTCATCGCAGATTAAATAAAACTAGACATAACTTTGTAATTATGATTTTAATGGTCAGTTTGTTCAAGTAATGTTTAATTTTGCTTAACGAATGTTATATATATATTTTTTAGTTGGTTATTTAACGACGCTGTATCAACTACTAGGTTATTTAGCGTCGATGAGATTGGTGATAGCGAGATGAGGCCGAGGATTCGCCAGAGATTACCTTGTATTCACATTACGGTTGGGGAAAACCTCGGAAAAAACCCAACCAGGTAATCAGCCCAAGCGGGGATCGAACCCGCGCCCGAACGCAACTTCAGACCGGCAGGCTAGCGCCTTAACCGACTGAGCCACGCCGGTGGCTCGAATGTTATATTAACAGTTTGTTTATTTTTAACGCTTTGTTAATGTATTTTCCATTTGTTCAACATAATTTTGTTTAAGATAACCAACACTTAACTATAACGTCTGTTAGCACTATTTTAACTACTCAACAGCAGTTGGTAATGATTCTACACATGTAAGACAATTTTTGATTGGCTAAAATTAATCTTTAAATTCTATATTATAGAGTGAGTCATGAAACTTGCATAAAATGACAACCAGTTATAGTAGGCCACGCTCCATAAACAGTTGACAAATGAAAGTTGTAGGTGACGTGCTGAATAATAACTACAAAGTGAGGTTATATTTCCTCATTGCTATTATGGATACGAAATACGAAAGAAATAAAATAACACTGATGTATTTAAACAGTCCAAAGTATTTTTTAAATGTTATATTACCAGTCATATGCTAAACATTCCCTACAGAGAGACAAAAAGTATTAATTTCGCAACTTCTGTTCGAACAGCTGTGGAGACATCGGCCATATTTAACTAACTGTTAAACGAGTTAACTGCCCGAAATCCTACATTTAAAATTAATAAACTGTTAACAATCTGTTAAACCAAACTGGTGTTGAAAACATACAATTTTATTAATTAACAAACTGTTTAGAGTATAACACTCGTTAAATTTTCTAACAATACTTGGAAAAACTGGCCATAAGAGTATGTAATAAAATTCCCCGCCATTTGTTTTATATGACCAAGGATAAATTTAAAAGAATTATCTCTGGTTGGCTCATAAATAAGTCTTTTCGTAGCCTAATATTAGTGAATTTTTTATTATTGAGTATGAGAATATGTAAATTTTAATGTAAATTTTAATGTATATTTATTTGTATTTTTTATTTTTGACTAAGCTTAAGTCTAAAACATTTTGTGTGTAATGACTGTAAATAAATAGCAGTAGAAAAAAATGGAGGTTTTTAATCTATTTTTAGAATTCTATGTTGAAAGAAATTACGAGATTTAAGAGGTGGAGCCCCATTAAAAAAATGAATCTGCTTTCACTGCAGGACTGGGAACAAAAGATGAAGAAAAAGAATGACGTAAACTATAAAGAAACGAGAAATATAGGTATTTATTCACATTGCAGATGATATGTGATACATGATTGGCTATATGTATTGTCAACAACCCGTATACAAGTAGTGGGATGGTTCATCGCTGTGGAGAACGGTTAGCACGTCTGACCGTGCAACCAGCGGGCCCGGGTTCAAATCCTGGTTGGCACAAGTCATCTATTTGGGTTTCCTCCGAGTTTCCCTTCAATCCATTAAGAGCAAATGCTGGGTAACTTTATACGCTGGACCCTAGACTCATTTTGCTAGCATTATCACCTTCATCTCACTTATATGCTAGATAATCCATAGCAGTTGATAAACCGTCGTAAAATAGCCTACTATAAAAACAAGCAGTGATGATTCTTCAAATTTCTGTAATCAGTACTACCACAACTAATTATACTATCTATTTCCCTTAATTTAAGATCATATGATTTAATCAGTTTTCACAGGCTATCCTCTAGTGCCTTGCACTTCTACCAATAACTTAAATCTATACTGAAGTTCTTCTTTGTATTTTGGTCGAATTAAAATTTATATTCGTAGACACTATTTCAGTTCATTCCTTTGTATCATCAGTTCCAAGTGCAATTCAGTTTATTTTATAACTTCCATAACCACATTCACTATCCTTCACTCCCACCTTATAAAGTACAGTGATAATTTTTCTTGTTTTAACATTTCACAACCTCTTCTAATTTACCTCCCCTACCTAGTTATACTACTCACATTGCAAATGAGTAAATAGCTAACACCCTGTGGCAATGGTAACTAATTACATTGCATCTCACTTGCCGAATACCTCCAGACGCGCAGCATCTCTGCTGAATTAGCCGTGAAAAATAGTCAATGAATATGCTCATCTATTAAACAATTATATCTTTGTCCCCTTTGCTGTGGAGACCTTCGGTCCTTGGAGTCATGACGCTAAAGTTTTGGTATCTCAAATAGCCCAAATTTTGATCTCCATCACTGGTGATCGCCGTTGCACTACTTATTTGCGTCAACGTTTAAGTATTGCAATTCAACGCGGAAATGCAATGAACGTTTTGGGTACTCTTCCTGAGTCCAGCCCTTTGGATGAACTCTTTCTCTTGTAAAATTTATTTAGTATTCCGTATGTAAATATTTGTATTTGTATTTAGTTTCATAT
The DNA here is from genome assembly GCF_040183065.1 of Periplaneta americana. NCBI lineage: Eukaryota > Metazoa > Arthropoda > Insecta > Blattodea > Blattidae > Periplaneta > Periplaneta americana. Next base: position 165,202,228 of record NC_091128.1, read on the forward strand.
ACTGTATTGTTCAAACAGTAAAATTTATTGTTAAACTCATATTTCTAATTTCGGGGAATAGTTTTTTTTATAGACAGAGAATATTTTTTTTCATTGTACGGAGTATAATATCTTATTTTACGATTATATATAATTCTGTTACATTTATAATTACGATTTATAATGGTAGTAATAATAATAATAATAATAATAATAATAATAATAATTGTTATGCAAAGCTCCGTGTGAAGCAGACTTGAATAATTTCAAGGGAAAAATTGTTCCGGGCCGGGTATCGATCCCGGGACCTTTGTATGAACGTAAAAAACGCTCTACTGCCTGAGCTACCCAGGAACTTCACCCGACACCGACTCAATTTTTCCGTTTATATCCACATACCTCGAGTGGGCTGACAAGACACCAGAAACCCACATCGAGTGCACACCAACCAACTCTGTGTAATTTGAAATTGTGGTTTTCGAGATTGTGTTTAAATTATAATTGAGATTGGATTTGAAGAGCCTAATTTCTACAGTCTAAAAATATTATACAAAACAAATAATACGGGTATATGTACTAATATTGTATTATTTTATTTTATTAAAATATTTTCATTGAAATTTTAATAACTTTGAAAGATATATACATAAATATAGAACTAAAAATATGAATTCTCTGCGTTTGTGTGAACAAAAATGTAAAACCAATGCAGCTTTTTATCATAGCATGAGTCAAGGTCCCAGATTATTAAAGAAATTTTATTCTAATATTATTTTAACCACGAATCCTCTCCAAATTAATAAAAAATAAATAAAAAAAATTGTATTGGATTTATGGTTTTGGTTTAAACACATTAAACACTATTTAATCTGTATTCACTAGCAATTTTAATTTTGTTTTTGTCTGCATTGGAATCCCCTCCTGAGCACGAGTCCTACTCATTCAGGAGTGGGCTAGTTTATATTTCATTGTATTTATTACTTTGTATTTATTTCAAACTTACTAGCAATAAAATAAATAAATAAATACATAAATAAATAAATAAATAAATAAATAAATAAATAAATAAATAAATAAATAAATAAATAAATAAATAAATAAATAAAAATTAATACAGATCCTGCATTGTTCATAACTTTGACATTGTTTTACTCAAAACCTAGGTTTTCAACTTAAGCTGTTATTGCACTCAGCGCCTTAATTATTTTTAAGATGGATTTCAAGTTCCCGAAATACTACAGAAATAACCAATTCAGTGCAAAAACCGATCTTGGCTAGGAATTGGTTCTTGCCCTAGGCTTTCAGAGTCTTTCACTACTCTACATGGCCTTAATACAGTGTGTGTTAATGCAAGATTTGATACAAAGCAAGTGATTCCTTCTGGAGCTTAATTGATCACGGAGGTAAGATTTATTTCAGTCTTTCCGGATCTATTATGCTTTGCAACAGCCGGATGGAATTAATCAAACAATATGAAACCTCTACAAAACTGATCTACCATCTCTATCTATGGTATTCTATGCTTAAGTTTTGTGATATCAAACAATGCACATATTTCTGAAGCTTAATAATGACGATCACTTCATCTAGCCTACATATGCGATTTCAATCAAATGAAATGCCTTATGGTTGCTAGTGAGGTTTCCTACCGGAGTAACTGTTAACTGGAACTGAATAGAAACTGAGTTGTAGTTTCAGCTTAACCCTCGAAACTTAGCTGCTCTAGAATTTCATGCCACTTATCTGGGGTCTTTTTGACCCCAAGAATATTTGTTGTTAATCATTTATTTTATTTTTTATTTTATTTATGTATTTATTTTGCTAATAATTGCAACATAAAATATAATATAAATAGATAAAACTTTAGCTCACCCCTGAAAGAGTAGAACTCGTGCTCAGGGGCGGATTCCTGAATTTAAATTAAGAAGTATATAATACAATTTTTCTTATGTCTACTACACAATAAGAATATATAAATTTAAATTTACAATTTCTCATTATTTATAAAAAAAATACATAACTTTTTAAATTGAATACTAGAACTACCAGAATTGACAAGATTAGGATATTTAAGTATACATTTGTTATATATTCTTGGGCCTAAATTACTACTATGATTAAATATTGTAGCAGTATTGCATTTTGATTCAAACAATCTTAAATAATTCATACCTTTTGTTTCATAACTATGAGAATACAATTAAAAATTATTTCGATTTTTATATATGAATTTTATTAATACAATATAATGAATTGTCTGATTTTAAGAACATTAAAGTTTAAAAACAATTTTTGAGATGGAAAATTAATGGGTTTATGAAGACATATTTTAATTATTTTCTTCTGTAGTAAATAAAGTGGATTGAAATTGGTTTTAAATGAGCTACCCCATCATATAATTCTATACGTAATTACCGATTGAAAGAAAGTTAAGTATATTGTGCGTAACAAACTTATTGACAAGTAATTCCTCAATAAAACAAAATAATATATTATTTTACTAATTTATTACTGAGGTAATTAATGTGTTGGTTCCATTTTAAATTGTTGTCGAAAATTATGCCTAAATATTTAACTTGAAAGTTTTTCTTGCACCTAGATTTATTCACTATGTTTAAACAGTGAATGGATGAATTAATTAAATTAATTTAAAGGCAGACTATTTATTCTGTGTTTTTACTTTTCAATTATTTTCAGAGAACACATTCACTTTCCTTCAAATAAAACACACAAAGGAAATTGTTTTGCATCAAGTGTTAATTATCATGTTTATACAATTAATTAATTAATTTAGTCTCACCACCTGCTACAGTAGAAAGAACAACAAGCTAATTTTACAAAACTCTTGAACCTACAACAATATGTATCGAAAATTGCATGAAAACAGGGATGGGGAATCGTATTCAATACGATAAACGTATTCAAATCGATTTGAATACTCAATGAAGACCTAGTAATTGCATATAAAGAATGAATGCATTGTTTACAATTGTATACAATTTGTGTCAACTCACCTTACCGGCATAAATGATAGTTTACACAAGAGACACGGAAGTCCGTATAGAGCATTCCACATTAAGAAAAAAAGCATTGCTTTTATGGGCCTTGTCTAGTATATTGTAGAAGCTATATGGTTGGTAAGCGTTTCTATGGCAACTGGTCATGTGATGTAATAGCCCCATATACTCGATGCTTTTTTCTTAACCCTCCTGTTACCAAGGGGATAATAGGATTATCCCACTGATAATTTTTCAATGATATTTTCATTTTTCTTCAAATTTATTTTTGAAATTCCATGTATTTGTCCGTTATATGTCTACTAACATTTTGAAATATGAATATCATAAATAATTAATCTAAATTAATAAGTTATTCGCGTTATTTAAGTGGGGTAATTTTGTTACCCCCCCCCTTGGTGGTGTGTGTCATGAAAATTCCAGGATATGAAACTTAATTTGTAGGTTGATTTCCTAAATTTTTTAACTTGATTGATTCCAAAATATTTTATTTTCTGTTATTCATATTGTTATTTATATTACCATGGGTATCGTGACCTTTGCTTCCAATTTTTTTTTTTAAATTTCTGTTTCTATATGTTAGGCCTATAGTTATTCTAAAAGCGATTTTGTTAGAAATAATTATTAGCAGAGCCTTTTTCAGAAATATTAATTGTAGTATAGGTGGTGTTCATATATTTAAATTTCAACAAAAAACTAAAATTCATTTTCGGAGATTTATATTTTTATTTATTTATCTTTAGAATTTTTAAGGATTTGTTAAAGGATTTTATTTTATTATAATATGTCTTGGAGATGTTCATGGTTGTATACAGGGTGTTAAAAATTATGCAATATTTTTGGAGGTGATAGTATGCATCAAAGCAAGAAAATAATTTCTAATGAACATGGATCCTACAACACATAAGTCGATCTGGTTGGCGAGTTAGTATAGCGCTGGCTTCCTATGCCCAAGGTTGCGGGTTCGATCCCGGACCAGGTCGAAGGCATTTAAGTGTGCTTAAATGCGATAGGCTCATGTCAGTAGATAAAACAACTCCTGCGGGACAAAATTTCGGCACATCCGGCGACGCTGATATAACCACTGCAGTTGCGAGCGTCGTTAAATAAAACATAACATTTAACGTTTAACTGCTCATGCTTTCTGAGATCTGAACACTTGTTCATACGAGGTGCTCAATGTGACGTCCATTCATGGCAATGCATTTCTCTGTCCTACAATACAGCAGACTATCAGATAATCATACCGTAGTTGACACCCCTGGCATGGAATAATGATACGTAGCAAGGAATACTGAGAACAAAAGTCTGGTTGCGGATATGAGCGAGGTTCAGCAGAGATGATGTTGTGAATTTTCGTAATCAGCATGTGTGAGCTGATGAAAATCCCCATGCAGTTGAAGAAACAAGGCATCAGCACTGATTCTCAATCAACGTATAGGCAGGCGTTCTTGGTGATAGATTAAGGGCCATACGTCATACCACAGAGATTAACTGGGGATCGTTATCAGGACTTTCTTATTAACGTATTGCCTACCTTGCAGGAGTATGTGCCATGTCAGCAAAGACTACAGATGTGGTTCATGCATGATGGCACACCAGCACATTTTTCCGCAATGAGCGTGAACACCTGACGCTGACATTTCAGAACCGCTGGATTGATTGGGGAGGCCCCAAACCTTGGCCTGCTCGTTCCTCAAATCTCAATCCCCTAGACTTTTGGTTATCAAGAACAACCAGGTCAATTTCAAAGAGTGCGTGATTCCTTAAAGTACGGTCACACGTCGCTACTTTTGCAGCGCTGCAGTACAAAAAACTGCGCAACTCTTGTACTGCGACGTGTGAACAACGGTGCAACCCGGAAAGTAGCGGCTGCCGAACCTGCTGCCCGCTACTTTTCCATCCTGCGCGCAACTTAAAAGTAGCGACGTGTGAACAGGGTTCTCAGGGTTGCAGCCGCAGCATTTTTGATATCGGTTTTGTTGAAACTTTTGCTGCGGTTGCGACCAGTGTTACCACCCAAATGTGCCAATGATACTTTTATTGTTTGGATGTATTTTAATGTTAAATGTGATGAAAATAAATTATTTGTAACAGTTATTAAATGCACAACGCAGTCTGAGCATAATTGCTGACGATATAATTCATTTTTAAAATTTTCCGTAGCGTAGTTCCAAACAGGAAGGTTGCCAACATTGATTAGCCTACGTGAATATACTGTTGGTTATCATCAGGCTTCGAGACTTCGGACCCGATAGAGCAGTTCAGTGGGAAATCCGCATAACGGCGTACTGAGTATAGTGGTAAAGCGTACAGTGGGTGGGGGTACTGTAGAATGAATGCCAACAAATACGCAAAAGAAAACGCTCTGGATTTGAAGGTTCTGATGAATAATTTGGTTGTCATACAAACCTATTTTCAAACTGTGTCTGAAACTATTACACGGTTAGAAAAGTCAGAGCAAGAGGTGCCGGAAGCCCTCAAATTAGTTGAGGAAATGACACAGAGAATTAATGAGACACCAAGTACACCGGTTACTGAACGTGTAAAACAGAAGTGGAAATAAATTTTATGTAAAAATAACGGATATGGAGCATTGTGTAATATAAACAGCAAATTAGTGGACATAGAGTCACCCGAGAATGAAGGACTGTCTCTTAGAGACTGCAATGATGTTAGGTTTTTTCGTTTTGCTCCTATAAAGTCATGCGACCTAGAGCGCATCTTTTCACAGTACAAACTGTGTTTGGTAGACAACTGAAAAAGATTTACGTTTGAGACACTGAAAATTTATCTTGTAGTATATTGCAATTCGGTACTGTAACTGCACTTCCTAAAGACGACCAATAGGATAAATGAAGAAATTAAAATTGCTACATGTTTATTTTCACCATTTACACTGTGTATAATTAAACACCAATGCCTATAAAAGACAGGAGAATAAATGCTTTTCATATTCTTTTGACATTGTCATTGTGTAATGTATATTTACTTTCAGAATGTTCATATGTGTGCGTTTCCCCATACTACCGTACTCTATTCTAAACAGCAACGTTGTTACCTCAACACATCTCTACCTTTCACTACCTGCAGCGAGTCAACAACCTACAGTATAATACAAGCACAGTAAACTTATTGTATCGGGTCAAAAGTCTCGAAGCCTGCTTATCATTTAACAGTCTTACTAATAAACCGTGTATAGTTTTTATACGAGACTTATGCAGAGTTGAGACAGAAAACGTTACTAATAAACCGTGAATAAGCTATGGACGTATAAACAGGCTGTAACTATACAATGGGAATTGCTTTGCAGTAGTTATATACACGAAACCCCTTGTTTAAGCGTTGTATATAGCGAAAAAATGGCCGCCCCTCTAACAGCTGTTCGTATCGACTGTCATTTTATGATGATGGTTACCTTGTAACCACAGAAGAACAAACCAAAGATCATAGAATTATTAGAATAATATTGCTGTAGCTTGTACTCTCTGACGAAAATGTAGTGTGGTAATCGATTAGAGCCAGTTGTACTATCGATACTTAACATGCAACACTAGAGCGCTCTACCGGATGCAATAGAGAACCTCAGATATTCTATTACTTTTCGTAACGAAGTAATGACGAAACTATGACGTAGCTGTGTAATAGTTGTACTGTTATACACGACGTATGTAGTGATTATTAGTAAGGAATTTACACACGACGTATAAACGAGCTACTCATTGTATAAGTATAAGACAGTTAAACGTCTGTATATAGAGTTTTTATTAGTAAGACCGTAAATGTATATAGGCGTTTTTAAAAGCTTTATAGTAAAAATAATGCCAAATTCTGAATACTAGATACGACAGAAAAGCAAATTATAGATAAGGAAGCTTTCGCATGAGTTTCTTAATAATGCGAACATAACCACAAAATGTATATTGAGAAGTCAACACGGAGATGGAAACCTGCAGCATGACTGCGGCTGCAAAAGTAGCGCCTTGCGTGTGAACAGACTCGCAACCTTCAGTTGCAACTTTTGCTGCACTCGGGTTGCGCAGCACGAAAAGTAGCGTGTAGCGCACTACTTTTGGCTTACGTGTGAACACGACACGCAACTTTTGCAGCTGCAGTACAAAAGTTGCGCTGCAAAAGTAGCGACGTGTGACCGTACCTTTACGCCGAAGGGCAGAGGAATGTATTGCCATGAATGGACGTCACATTGAGCACCTCCTATGAACAAGTGTTCAGATCTCAGAAAGTATGTGTTGTAGAACCCATGTTTATTAGATATTTATTTCTTGTTTTGATGCATAATAGCACCTCCTAAAATATTGGATCATTTTTTGTTAACACCCTGTATACTCGTAGTATCTTCCGCTTTTGTCCGTAACCTTGAGCACAATCACTGCTTGCCTGACTTGTGTGAAATATGACTAAACACTGGGCTGTAATCATTACATGAATCTCTGCTCGCGGGATCACCTTCTGCCATTTATTACTGACTTCGTGTACATAGGGAATAAAGTCGATGGGATGAACTGTCTTATTTCAAGCCTTGATTTAATCCATTTTAACGACGTTTCTCTTGTTACTATTATTGTAGGCCTATTGTATTTATTAACATTCCATGATATTAGTACATACTCGGGAGGAAATTAAACGCAGAATAAATATGGGAAATGCGTGTTATTATTCGGTTGAGCAGCTTTTATCATCCAGTCTGCTGTCCAAAAATCTGAAAGTTAGAATTTATAAAACAGTTATATTACCGGTTGTTCTGTATGGCTGTGAAACTTGGACTCTCACTCTGAGAGAGGAACATAGGTTCAGGGTGTTTGAGAATAAGGTGCTAAGGAAAAATATTTGGGGCTAAGGGGGATGAAGTTACAGGAGAATGGAGAAAGTTACACAACACAGAACTGCACGCATTGTATTCTTCACCTCACATAATTAGGAACATTAAATCCAGACGTTTGAGATGGGCAGGGCATGTAGCACGTATGGGCGAATCCAGAAATGCATATAGAGTGTTAGTTGGGAGACCGGAGGGAAAAAGACCTTTAGGGAGGCCGAGACGTAGATGGGAGGATAATATTAAAATGGATTTGAGGGAGGTGGGGTATGATGATAGAGACTGGATTAATCTTGCACAGGATAGGGACCGCTGGCGGGCTTATGTGAGGGCGGCAATGAACCTTCGGGTTCCTTAAAAGCCATTTGTAAGTAAGTAAGTAAGTAAGATATTAGTACATTGCTTCACAGCTAGAATATGGAACAAGTAAAAAACTTAATACTACTATAATAGTAATATGCGTTACAAGAGCGGTATGTTGAAGTTTTCATGTTCGAGGAAAAGTCTGAAAAAGGGAATTGAAAGAAAACATACCGCTCGTGTATCGTACATTACTTTGTGCGAAGATCGTTTATTACATACCTGAAAGAGTAATTTCTAATTAGTTGCAATGAAATCTCCATCTTGGTTTCTGTTCAATAACGGCAAATTTGCAAAACAAAAATATCTATCTTCAACATTGTTGCTTTAAAATGTTTTCTGTGTTTACTATACTCCAGCAGGCCGTGATATACGTCTGTATTTCCCCCCCCCCAGTCTATGATGAGTCTGGAATCTTGTTGATTTTTTCATGGCTTCCTTAATGTTACTTGCATCACGAATGCAGTAACTTTAGTGGAATTGTAGAGTTTGCTTAATGTTTGCAAATATTTAAAAACAATAATTAAAGTGCAATTTAGGTGAAATTGCAGTGGTAAGTTTCCAATTTATAATTATTACTATGTTGAACGTCTGTAAAAATAATATGTTAAAAGCCTAAAGCAGTAAAATCAATATGTCACTTAAGCGGTAATTGTTATGTGTGTTAGGTTGGGAATACTGAATGTGGAATTTGAGACTTTCCGCGAATTGGTTTTGTGCGGAAACCAAGCAAATACGCACGATCTCACACAAAGTCTTAAATTATAGTCACAGTCTAGATGAAATATATACAGACGAGGTTTACAATATAGTCTACTAGTACAACACATAGTTTTAGTATTAATTTCATGAAGCGTTGTTGAATGACATGAATTCGCCTACAGAATAGAAGGCGTGAGAAATTAGGTACTTCTTTAATTTGGCCCTAAATAATCTTACGTTTTGAGTTTCATTTTTTATACCCATAGGGAGGCTATTAAAGATTTTTACTGCCATATAATGCCCTCCTTTTTGAAAGCACGATAGACTTGCCGATGGAGTATGAAAGTCATTTTTGACGCGTATTTATGCTATGAACTGTTGAATTAGTTACAAAGTTTTCACGATTACATACGAGGAAGATTATTAATGAAAAGATATACTGACAAGCCATGGGCATTATTTGTAGTTTTTTTGAAAATAGTCCTGCACGATTCCCTAGATTTGGGACCTACTATTATTCTAATTACTCTTTTTTTGTAGTAGGAATATACTGTTCCTATCTGTGGAATTTCCCCAGAATATTATTCCAAAACTCATTACCGAGTGGAAGTATGCAAAGTATATTGTTTTTAAGGTATTGATATTTACTATCTTTTGCATAGATCTTATAGCAAAACAAGCTGAATTTAGTTTGGGGGTAATTTCTTTAATATGATTTTTCCAATTTAACACATTATCGGTTTTTAAGCGAAGAAATTTGGTTGTTGTTGTTTCTAATAGAGACTTATTGTTAATTATTGCGCTTGAAATTTTCGAGTTTGAATTTGGACTGGATTTAAATTGAATTATGTTAGTTTTGTTACAATTTAATGCTAATTTATTGACTGAGAACCAGTCAACATATTTTGAAGAGAATTGCTTTCTGTTGAAGATTGGAATGTGTAGGAGTTATTGGTTGTAATTACTATTCTTATGTCATCTGCAAATAATATGGGATGACCTACCTCTTTTATTATGGGGACAGATTCATTTATGAACACTAGAAAAAGTAGAGGATCTAATATTGATCCTTGAGGAATTCCATTTTTAATAATTCCCCATGTCGACGTAGATTTCATAGTTGTATTGATTTCGACTTTCTGTTTCCTGTGTATGAGATATGAGTGAAACCATTGGTGTGCAACGCCTTTAATTTCATAATAATCTAATTTGTCTAGCAGCGTTTTATGATTTATACTGTCAAATGCTTTGGATAAACCACAGAAAATCCCTCCAACTTGTAATTTTTTTTATTAATTACCTATTAAAAGCTTATACAGGGACACCATTTTATTTTTACTAACATTTTTAATATTAACCTGGCTATACCTTTAGAGAACCGGAAACACAGTTTGCTATCCCCTTCCACGACTGTAGTTCGATGATACTGGCGTAAAACACAAGCAAATCACTCTACTAGGTATAGGAGGGAAGAAAAGTAGTTCATCCATTCATGTAAACTAGGAAATATCGCGATTTTGAGTTGGATAATTTTCATTAGATTTTTGTTTAATCAAAATACAGCACTGTATTAAGAATAAGTGTTTTTACTCACGAACTGAGTTATCCATGCGGACGTATTCATTATGCAGTGTATATTATACTGTCTACAGCACATTAGCGTACAAATATAGAGAAAGAAGTTAAATTAAAAAATAATCATAATATGAGTATTTAAACACATTTTTGAAAATGGTGGCCGTTCATTTCGATACAGGCTTAAGTTCTTTTGTGCATATTATCGTACTATAGACTATTGCATCTAATTCCAATTGCCAGTTTCGTCCTTCGTAACTCATGTTGAAATAATTCTGTACCTACTTTATAAAAGAGTACCTTACGTACTGTAAATTCAATCTTCACTTCTGCCCGACCCGCACAGATAAAATTACTCAGACATGCTATCTACTGTCCATCTAAGTGGTTATGCCGCAAGATCGTAGAAAGAGGGGAAATCACGTGACAGTTAATTACCTAACGAGGCCCTTTTATTTAAGTTGTTAGAAATTTGTTAGAAATTTAATTTTTCAGTCGTTGACTTTACTACATTATATATTTTGTTAGGTGTTAACCTTTACATAATAAATTGTGTGATGTATGAACGTTTTCGTTGACCATGTCAACATCATCAGATACACTCTGTCATTTTACAATATCAATACTCTCAATGTTATCTACACAATTCACATACAATACATGTTTACTGTCATATGAAGGTAAAACCTATTAAAAAATTATATGAATTGGTTTTATAATGTTGAATTGTGGATACCCCAACTGTCAACAATTAAAATATACTTATATTATCATGGGTATTTATTTTAAACAGCTGTATAATATTATGTAAACGTCCAGTTCCTAACAGAAATTAATGTTTTCAGAAAAGAGCTAAGACAGCCCAGCTTTTACAGAGGGGGGAGCAGAAGCAGATGGGGGAAATCGGGATGCGACGTAGGTAAACGGACAGCACTTGTGCGAAAATATGATTCAATATTGAAAGGTCTTTCGTCACTGGAAAACGCGAACATATTTCTGGAACATACTATACTCACTAACTCAGTGCTGTTTACTATATACGGCCCTGGTTCTGTGTGGTGGACAGTTGGAACTTCATTAGTAGAAAGGGTGGGAATGAAGTACATTAAAAAATGCTGGTACAATAAAAATTTAAGTAAAAATAAAATGGAAGATCAGGAGGTCCCGGGTTCGATTCCCGGGCTCGGCGATCGGCGCTCGGTGAATTTTTCTTGAAGAAGAAGAATTCCCTGGGTGTCTAGAGTCTGGAAATTTGTGTGAGTGTGATTGTGAGAGTGCCGGGTTAATATTAATTAACCAATCATCACATCAGGACTGTCGCTGGGCAGTAACCTGAACACACGTTTCAGCGTCACATAGTTGACAAGTAACTCCATCTGTTAGCACAACCATAAAGCATCTAGTAGATGCTATAGAGTTACCAACAAAAGAAAAAAAAAAAAAAGAAAAAAAGAAAAAAAATAAATAAAATGATGTCCCTGTATAACGAGAAAGAATGTGTTACCTTGGTGATAAACATTTGAATTGATGAGAGTCCACATCTCTATTGTAGAAGTGTTTGAGTCTGCCCTCCAAACCCTACAATCTGACATGCTTATGTTAGGAAATCGCGTTTTTTGTTGTGCGATCTTTCCTTGTCAGAGTTAGTGAATAATTTTCTGGATCACTGCAGGCACTTTGTGTGTCTCCAGACACTTGAAACGAATGCAGAAGGCAGAGATGCAACTGTAACTCCCCCGATCGGAGGCAGTAGTGCTCGGGTATTGTGCTGGGAACAGAATGGGAGCCTCTGAGCAGTCCGTCCCGTCCCGTCCGTCCCGCCTCGCACCTGGCCCGCCTGGCAGACACGTAGCGGCCCAAAATACTCGCGCGGCCGGCCGAGCTATTTCGGGCCGAGGTGTAACCTGACCAACAGACCGACTGACTGACTGACTAACAGTCTGACTGTGTGTAGGGACTAGGAATGCGGGTACTGTTGCCCCAGCGTGCGTTCATAACCGCACCCTCACTAATAGCTCGTGACCAGAATATTGTACGAAATGAAAATATAAAAATTGGAGATTTATCCTGCCAAAAGGTGGAAATAATCAAATATCTTGGAGCAACAGTAACAAATATAAATGGCACGCGGGACGAAATTAAATGAAGAATAAATATGGGAAATGCCTGCTATTATTCGGTTGAGAAGTTTTTGTCGTCCAGTCTGCTCCTAAAAAAGCTGAAAGTTAGAATTTATAAAACAGTTTTAATGTTTTAAAGTGTTGTAAGTATTTTGGAATTCCTTTAAAACTTTTGAAAATTAATGCTATAGACGTAATGAAATATTCTGTTCAGATTTTACGTAATCACCTGTACACTTAATTTCTTTATATTGTATCTGATTACTTGCTTGCTTACTTACTTACTTACTTACTTACTTACTTACGTACAGGCTTTTAAGGAACCCGGAGGTTCATTGCCGCCCTCACAATAGCCTGCCATTGGTCCCTATCCTGAGCAAGATTAATCCAGTCTCTACCATCATATCCCACCTCCCTCAAATCCATTTTAATATTATCTTCCCATCTATGTCTCGGTCTCCCCAAAGGTCTTTCTCCCTCCGGCCTCCCAACTAACACTCTATATGCATTTCTGGATTCGCCCGTACGTGCTACATACCCTGCCCATCTCAAACGTTTGGATTTAATGTTCCTAATTATGTTAGATGAAGAATACAATGCGTGCAGCTCTGCGTTGTGTAACTTTCTCCATTCTCCTGTAACTTCATCCCTCTTAGCCCCAAATATTTTTCTAAGCACCTTATTCTCAAACACCCTTAATCTCTGTTCCTCTCTCAAAGTGAGAGTCAAAGTTTCACAACCGCACAGAACAACCGGTAATATAACTGTTTTATAAATTCTAACTTTCAGATTTTTTGACAGCAGACTAGATGACAAAATCTTCTCAACCGAATAATTACAGGCATTTCCCATGTATTCTGCGTTTAATTTCCTCCCGAGTGTCATTTATATTTGTTACTGTTGCTCCGAGACATTTGAATTTTTCCACATAAGCAGGCTATAGTTTTATTAAATAAAATAACTTTGTACTACAATACACAACACTGCATATAAGCTTAATATTGTGAGTAATGTTTGATCAACGTATACCTACATTCTTTATTATAGTATAAATAGTAAACATAGCGTATTCTAGTGTACATAGTGTATACTAGCCGTACCCTTGCGCTCCGCTGCACCTGTTAGAAATAAATATAAAGTAATTACATAATTAAAATAGGACGTTTGATCCAGGGAACATTCGTGTTTGATAGAAGGATAAATCGTTTAATATGTTACTTAATTTAAATTGCATCCAAATAATTAAAATGCGATCATTTTGGTCCAGAGACACTCATTTGGTGCAATGACAATTCCTTTAACATGTTTCTTAATTTTTATTACATGCAACCATAGTTTAATGAACATTGACATCATTTAGATTTAATGTGTATACTTTATTTTACTTGTCATAGGTTTCCATTGAATTATGGTAATAACTTAATTTTAACCCTTGTTTTTTACGTATTCAGTAAATGGCCTTTGGCCCACTATGGTTCTGAACTCTTCAAATAACTTAAATTATATAGTGTAATATTACATTACTTATATTATATTATATTATATTATATATTATATTATATTATATTATATTATATTATATTATATTATATTATATTATATTATATTATATTATATTATATTATATTATATTATATTATATTATATTATATTATATTATATTATATTATATTATATCAGAAGTTACTGTAATAAGATTATAGCATTATGTCCATCTAGAGAAACTACACTTTCCAATGATGAAATAATAATTAATTATACAAATCGGTTAATTTAGCTTCCGATATTAGGCCAATTTCATACAAACACAGAAACATTCTCTGTAGGCTATCTTTCATAGCTTTCGATTGTTGCTGTCCAAGGCCCCTTATAGACGAAGTCATTTGTTTTTTATTTCATTATACGGCCTTAGATGGCAGTTATTTTAAATTTAAAACCCATTTATACGATTAAATATCAGTCCTATCAAAATTTTTCAAGGAATAAAACGTATCGCAAATTATTTTTAAAGGAACTTATGTTATGTAACATTTTTCACAAAAATTAATAATAAGCGAGATATTTCGATTTATTTAATTCAGGCCCCCTTATAACCCCCCTTTAAGTAATGTATTTTGAATGCCATATAGCCTAAAATCTAAGTTACAACGAACATAATTTATATTCCAATTTTCATCGAAATCCGTTCATCCATTATCGCGTGAAAAGGTAACAAACATACAGACAGACATACAAACAAAAATGTCAAAAAAGCGACTTTTGATTTCAAGGTGGGTAATTATATATGTTAGGACCAATTATTTTTGGAAAATCGAAAATTACCAGAAAAATTTCGGCTACAGATTTATTATTAGAATAGATAATTTAAATAAAGTAATTGTTAAAGCGGTCCATGTTTTGCTCTACCCCATTTTACGAGCTTTCAATCAAGTACTTCGCTTGGTAGATGCACGCGCGTCGTCCAGTTAAAAACTCCAGTAACACTTAATCTTGGAGCCTCGTGGCACAAAGTACAGTTCCTAGCGATCGTCATTCACGACTGTAGCTTAAGAATGCGGCGTTTCAGTATTAAGCTGGGCCTTTGGTGGAAACCATAGCTATTTAGTTCTAAGTAGACTGTAACTGGGAAGAGATGTAACGGAATTTTTCGCTAAGTATTGCACATTTCTAGAATTCAGTTTAAGTGGATTATAGCTCAAGCATTTTCTCATATGCTTTCGTAAAGAATTCTCCACAAGCTCTGGACTTGCTCTTTCATTGGAATTCATGGGCTTCGCTACAACATTTCTGTTGCCGGTATATAAACTAGAGACTTTATTTCGCGCTGCAACCTGCATTAGCTGGCTTCACAGCAGTTGGCCGTGGCTGGACAGTCTCTAGTTTCATCCCGGATGCAACAAAGAAACTTATCTTCTTTCCGCTCAGAAATATATTTCAGTTTCCTTCCCACACCGTCGCTATAGAGTGCAAGTTCTCTTGTTGCCTATCTCCTCAGGAACAGAGTTTCCGTTTTCTGCTCTATCGTTGGGGAAGGCTGAAGAACTCTGTGCACCGTACCGCGATGACACTTTGTTGATGGACGATTTAAAGCAATAAAGTTCAATTTACGGTTTATATTTTCGCATAATACAAGACTGTGGAAGCGCATTATCTAACGAAATTTATAAGCTTGTACTTGCTATTTGGGAAAAGGAAATTGTAGCAGAACAATGGACGTAGTCCGTAATCCTATCTTTAACAAGGGGGACAAGACTAACTGTAGTAACTTTCGAGGAATATCACTTTTGTTGACGTACAAAATGTTGTCCAATATTCTTTGGAGAAGATTAACTCTATATGTAGATGAAATTATTGGGGATCATCAATGTGGTTTTAGGCGTAATAGATCAACTATTGACCAGATATTTTGTACTCGACAGATAATGGAGAAAAAATGGGAGTATAAGGGTACAGTGCATCAGTTATTCATAGATTTCAAAAAGGCATATGACTCGGTTAAGAGAGAAGTTTTATATGATATTCTTTTTGAATTTGATATTCCCAAGAAACTAGTTCGATTAATTAAAATGTGTCTCAGTGAAACGTATAGCAGAGTTCGTATAGGTCAGTTTCTGTCAGATGCGTTCCCAATTCACTGTGGGCTAAAGCAAGGAGATGCACTATCACCTTTACTTTTTAACTTTGCTCTAGAGTATGCCATTACGAAAGTCCAGGATAACAGAGAGGGTCTGGAATAGAACGGGTTACATCAGCTATTTGTCTATGCGGATGACGTGAATATGTTTGGAGAAAATCCACAAAATATTAGGGAAAACACGGAAATTCTACTTGAAGCAAGTAAAGTAAATACAGAAAAAACTAAGTATACGATTATGTCTCGTGACCAGAATATTGTACGAAATGGAACTGTACAAATTGGAGATTTATCCTTCGAAGAGGTGGAAAAATTCAAATATCTTGGAGTAACAGTAACAAATATAAATGACATTAGGGAGGAAATTAAACGCAGAATAAATATGGGAAATGCCTGTTATTATTCTGTTGAGAAGCTTTTGTCATCTAGTCTGCTGTCAAAAAATCTGAAAGTTAGAATTTATAAAACAATTATATTACCGGTTGTTCTATATGGCTGGGAAACTTGGACTCTCACTTTGAGAGAGGAACAGAGATTAAGGATGTTTGAGAATAAGGTTCTTAGAAAAATATTTGGGGCTAAGAGGGATGAAGTTACAGGAATGGAGAAAGTTACACAACGCAGAACTGCACGCATTGTGTTCTTCACCTGACAATTAGGAACATTAAATCCAGACGTTTGAGATGGGTAGGGCATGTAACACGTATGGGCGAATCCAGAAATGCATATAGAGTGTTAGTTGGGAGGCCGGAGGGAAAAAGACCTTTGGGCAGGCGGAGACGTAGATGAGAAGATAATATTAAAATGGATTTGAGGGAGGTAGGATATGATGATAGAGAATGGATTAATCTTGCTCAGGATAGGGACCAATGGCGGGCTTATGTGAGGGCGGCAATGAACCTCCGGGTTCCTTAAAAGCCAGTAAGTAAGTAAGTAAGTAAGTAAGTAAGTAAGTAAGTAAGTAATTTATTTATTATTGATATTTGTGTGCTGAACAACAGCCAGAGGCCAATTATAGTTCAACACAATACACAAACAGAAGATACAAAGGTGCAAAAATAAATAAAAGAATATCTTAAATCAAGAAAAACATACATAAATAACACACACACATACTCTTTGACTCCACATTACACTACACAAACACAACCACCCTCCCCCCCACAGGAAACAAAACAAAAGGCTCCAAGACCAGCAACGACCAGTTCTGATGATGGCCGATAGCAGGCCGGAACATGTTAACAAGGCAACATAAAATTTAACACGTGAAAGATATATAATACGTTTTTCAAAGTGATATAGTGTTAAAAGTTGCGTAATCAAGATGTGTACATAAATAAAATTGAGAACAAGGACAGTAGCCTAAATACTGATAAACGAAACTATTCTTTAAAATAATCTAAATTGTTTTCATGCAAATTGGCATATTTTATGCATCTACAGACTGGAGAAAGAGATTTTGAATTTCTGTTGTAAAAATACTTTTTGAAATCTTAAACTCTTTGTAGGAATACGAAAGCTGATATTGTTTATGATAGACTCACAGTCAATATCACCCTTGATAATAATAATAATAATAATAGTAATAATAATAATAATAATAATAATAGTAATAATAACAATATAACCATAGACTACTAAATTGCTGGACTAATGCGAATTACGATATATTATTGATGTAGTAAAATCCCATTTATTTCACGTTAAAATAAAATAACGCATCTAAAATAATGTACTAAATAAAATATTAACAAAGAGATGAAAATTAGCTCATCTCAAGTTCGAATCTGGATTCAATTACACCACGACCTTTGACTTTTGCCATTACCCTACAGGCACCTATTTCTAGTATATTGGTTGAATTACTCGTACGTGATATGATTGGTTTCATGTTTAGTGACTATTATATTTAATTTTGAATTATTAAAAGGCAAACAAAAATATGTTTTATGGCATATTGTTCCTCATTTGAGTAATTTTAAAATAATATTTTTATTGTCCTGATGTAAATCATCAAACAAGGTATGGAACAGTCCTCGATTCTGTCTTTCCAAAACTAATGGATGAAACTAGAGTCTTCTTCTATTTTTACGTCTATTCTTTCTCCGTGTGAGCAAATTTGCCAAAAGTATATCTCCTTCTACGTCCATGTTCACTGGAAGACTGAAAAATTATCTACAAAAATTTAGCAGCGTCACTAACGCGCCACTAAAAGTGGCCTCGTCTGAAGGGACCCTTAACCCCTTCAGGCCTGATGTACATCATTATGTCCACATTATAGTGTACATTGTTTCTTTCTTTCTTTTTTGGAATGTCTTCGATACTTTTAAATACTTACTTACTTACTTACAAATGGCTTTTAAGGAACCCGAAGGTTCATTGCCGCCCTCACATAAGCCCGCCAGCGGTCCCTATCCTGTGCAAGATTAATCCAGTCTCTATCATCATATCCCACCTCCCTCAAATCCATTTTAATATTATCCTCCCATCTACGTCTCGGCCTCCCTAAAGGTCTTTTTCCCTCCGGTCTCCCAACTAACACTCTATATGAATTTCTGGATTCGCCCATACGTGCTACATGCCCTGCCCATCTCAAACGTCTGGATTTAATGTTCCTAATTGTGTCAGGTGAAGAATACAATGCCTTATTGTAGGGATTCGTAACAAGCTGTTTTTTTACGGTGATGGGTTGTTAGCCCTTCGCCCAACCCTCAAGCTGGAGGACCACCCCTTATCGGCTGTCCACGACTGCTTATTCAATATATTCGCAGCTACCTTCCATATCTGGAGGCCGTCTCCTCTATCCGCAACCTGAGGACGCGCCATGCCGTGGTGATAGGGACCCACAATACATGGTCGATACTTTTAAATATTTTGAAACATTCAATGTGATAGAAATGGAGCATATTATTTTTTAAACATATCTATACCTGAATTAAAAATAAAATTTAAAATTTAGGGGCCCCAGGGGTCAAAATTTTGATTTTCTGTGAAGACTTGATTTGGGAATTTTGGATCCCCAGAATGATCATGTCACCAGTTTTTTTTTTTCAATTGTTTTTAATATAAATTCAAGTCTGAAGGGGTTAAATTGTAAGATTTACGTATGAAGCTAATTTAATGGAAATTTACATAAATTAGATATTCATAATTTGTCATCATTCCTAATATTATTTAGGCTACTCGTATCTATTTACGGAAATGAATGATTGATGTACTATTTGGCGGGATGAGGCCGAAGATTCGCCATAGATTATCTCACATTTGCCTTACGCTTGGGGAAAACCTCGGGGAAAAAATCAACCAGGTAATCAGCCGAAGTGGAAATGGAACTCGTACCAGAGTCGACTGAGCTACGTCGGAGGCCTTTTCTTTTTTTCCTCGTCCTGCTCGTTATGATGATTTTGTTTGTTTATGCCTCTTCCTTACTATTTTTTCCTAGTTATCGTCACTCTTCCAATCTACATCTGTATAGTAGTAACGCAGAAATACCGAGCCCCTTCCACGCTGTAGCGGAGAACTGAGAAATATGTTCCCAAATTGAAGCAGCCGAAAGCCGCAATTTGTTTGGTAGAAAACGCGCGGGATTTCGAAACCGCCATTTGAATACGTGTTGTATTGCGTATCCGAAAGCTAAATGTTTTTGTTTAAAGGAACAATGCTTCCTTTGCGATACATCTTTAATAACGTGTGTCTCCTGTCAGCAGAGTTGCTAGGTTTTCTGCGAGGGAAATCGGGATATCAGAAGTTAACTTAAGACATTATATTTATCATCACTTTACCAAAGAGATTTATAGTTGTTTTCTGCAAAGTAGTGTTCGCGCGCTCTTAATGTAATATTCGCCTCCCTGAGAAACACTAAAATACGAAAGACACACAGTAGGCTACAGTGAATACTACAGGCTAATCGTTTTTTTCTTTTATTAACCATGAATATGTTTTAACCATTCGCTACTAAATTAACTTCGCAACTTTTCTTTTTCGGAACCGGTACTGCAACAGTACATCGACGATGAGTCCATGTTTAAACATAGTTCACTGCACTACAAAACGCAGCAATTGTATGTGTCTGTTATTAGTGTAAAATACGATATCAAAACGCTCTTTTTTTTTTTTTTTTTTTTTTTTTTTTTTTTGTACTCAACGCACCTAAAATACACAATGTTGATTACTTCCGAGAACAGCAACTAGGTACCGAAACGGATTAATCAACGATGTGGTAGAACTAGGGGAACTATTATCTTGCGAGTAGAGTTACCTTACGGCAATCAACTGGGTTACCTCACAGACTTACTAAATTTCCGCGGGTTACCTCTATGTTTACAATGTAACCATCTGAGTCAATATATAAATAAAAATATCGGATAATAGGAAATGCAGACTAACTTGTTTAAATTGCGTTCTAGGCTATTATCCCTCAAATCGGGATTTTTATCAATCTCGATCCGCTTTATCGGGATTCGACCAGGCTGTCAGACTTGCATCATTTTCATAGGAACTCCGAATGTGAATATTCATAACCAAGGTTAATAATGTCTACTTTTTAATTTAATCTGTAGGTTAAACTGTTGTATAAAATCAAAAAGCATTATTATTTATTATTATTATTATTATTATTATTATTATTATTATTATTACTTACTTACTTACTTACTTACTTACTTACTTACTTACAAATGGCTTTTAAGGAACCCGAAGGTTCATTGCCGCCCTCACATAAGCCCTCCAGCGGTACCTATCCTGTGCAAGATTAATCCAGTCTCTATCATCATACTCCACCTCCCTCAAATCCATTTTAATATTATCTTCCCATCTACGTCTCGGCCTCCGTAAAGGTCTTTTTCCCTCCGGTCTCCCAACTAACACTCTATATGCATTTCTGGTTTCGCCCATACGTGCTACATGCCCTGTCCATCTCAAACGTCTGGATTTAATGTTCCTAATTATGTCAGGTGAAGAATACAATGCGTGCAGTTCTGCGTTGTGTAACTTTCTCCATTCTCCTGTAACTTCATCCCGCTTAGCCCCAAATATTTTCCTAAGCACCTTATTCTCAAACACCCTGAACCTATGTTCCTCTCTCAGAGTGAGAGTCTAAGTTTCACAACCATACAGAACAACCGGTAATATAACTGTTTTATAAATTCTAACTTTCAGATTTTTGGACAGCAGACTGGATGATAAGAGCTTCTCAACCGAATAATAACACGCATTTCCCATATTTATTCTGCGTTTAATTTCCTCCCGAGTGTCATTTATATTTGTTACTGTTGCTCCAAGATATTTTAATTTTTCCACCTCTTCGAAGGATGAATCTCCAATTTTTATATTTCCATTTCGTACAATATTCTGGTCACGAGACATAATCATATACTTTGTCTTTTCGGGATTTACTTCCAAACCGATCGCTTTACTTGCTTCAAGTAAAATTCCCGTGTTTTCCCTAATCGTTTGTGTATTTTCTCCTAACATATTCACGTCATCCGCATAGACAAGAAGCTGATATAACCCGTTCAATTCCAAACCCTGCCTGTTATCCTGAACTTTCCTAATGGCATATTCTAGAGCGAAGTTAAAAAGTAAAGGTGATAGTGCATCTCCCTGCTTTAGCCCGCAGTGAATTGGAAAAGCATCAGATAGAAAGTTATTATTATTATTATTATTATTATTATTATTATTATTATTATTATTATTATTATTATTGTTGTTGTTGTTGTTGTTGTTGTTGTTGTTGTTGTTGTTATTAGTAGTAGTAGTAGTAGCAAGGAGCAGCAGCAGCAGCAGTAGCAGTAGTATAAAAAACTGTTTCATTAATCCGTAACTAAGACAAGAGTTACTTTCAACTTATTCATCTCAACCAAGCAAATGGCCGCCCGTCGGCTGTTCAATTTGGGAGCATAACACTAGCGCCAGTGAGCAGTCTAGCGGTTATTTAGTAAGTCTATGAGAAGTACTAAGCAGCCATTTTGTTTCCGTGTATACTGGTAAATCTCGTACAAAACGTGGTCGCTGTATTACGCTGTTGGTTCCGAAACTCGCCGAGTTCTCATTCCTGTCGCTGATTCCTCTTTTCAGTCACGTTCCATCATCTTGAAACTTTCCTGTTATCGAAGTCGGGAAACTAGGACTTGGTTGATAAAACTTGTCGTAAACTCAGTCTACTCCCCAGGAGCTGATCCGACACATCTCCAGCCACACTGAAAGTCCTGCACAGTATTCCCATTGTAATGCGCTATAGCCTTCTTCCTTATCACTCCTCCTTCTAGCGCTGAACACGGAAACAAAGCTCAAATTTTACAAACTAGTTGTTTAGTGTGCCAAGTAATTAATATTCATACTAACAAGGGAAACTTTTTATCACACCTCTTTCACATTTGAATGGAATATAGCTCATTTCGAAGCGCATGAAAACGAGAATATGAAGAAACCTTGAAAATATTCCGAAATTGCTTCTAAAGGGCGTAAATCCGAGTTAAATGTCACTACATGCCAATACACATACTGCAATACTTTAACATTATTATTATTATTATTATTCTGATGGGGGCAGATAAAAAAGTTAATTATTTTCTTCCACCATGTTATTAATGTCAAGAGAAGTGCTTGTACAAATTTTGGCCATTCGACCGCTTCTTGTCTATGAGAATGACGTGAATATGTTAGGAGAAAATCCACAAACGATTAGGGAAAACACGGAAATTCTACTTGAAGCAAGTAAAGCGATACATTAGGAAGTAAATCCCGTAAAAATTGGAGACATCCTTCGAAGAGGTTGAAAAATTCAAATATCTTGGAGCAACAGTAACAAATATAAATGACACTCGGGAGGAAATTAAACGCAGAATAAATATGGGAAATACCTGTTATTATTCGGTTGAGAAGCTTTTGTCATCTAGTCTGCTGTCAAAAAATCTAAAGGTTAGAATTTATAAAACAGTTAAATTACCGGTTGTTCTTTATGGCTGTGAAACTTGGACTGTCACTTTGAGAGAGGAACAGAGATTGAGGGTGTTTGAGAAGAAGGTGCTTAGGAAAATATTTGGGGCTAAAAGGGATGAAGTTTCAGGAGAATGGAGAAAGTTACACAACACAGAGCTGCAAGCATTGTATTCTTCACCTGACATAATTAGGAACATTAAATCCAGACGTTTGAGATGGGCAGGGCATGTAGCACGTATGGGCGAATCCAGAAATGCATATAGAGTGTTAGTTGGGAGGCCGGAGGGAAAAAGACCTTTGGGGAGTCCGAGACGTATATGGGAGTATAATATTAAAATGAATTTGAGGGAGGTGGGATATGATGATAGAGACTGGATTAATATTGGGCTTATGTGAGGGCGGCAATGAACCTCCGAGTTCCTTAAAAGCCATAAGTAAGTAAGTATGTTTTGAATTTTACTAAACATTACATTATATTCGTGCATGTACATACTCAGCACACTTGCTTTAAATCGACATAGCTCAGGCCTGCATAACCGTAAGTAGGAGAAATATGACGTCAGCCTCACTCAACTTCTATTGGAGATGATCGACTTCCGCGTAGAGTTGTTTACATTCTTTTCCCGTGCAAGGTCCATCAGTGGCGACACTATAATTTTCAAAAAGGATTGTAATAAATTCATTGTATTTATAATGCGTTATCTCGTTTCAAGGTTTACAGTTATGCTAGATTTCCTGTCGGTAGTTTCTTTGAGATTTCTTTGCACCTAGCCTGCATCGTGTAATCACAGACATTCAAACGGGTACGAGGAGTCTCCTATACATTGCTGTGTGTTTTATTCACGTACTGAAGGCAAGCAGTGGCGGTATCATGTCGCTCTACAAACTCTGTCTCTACAAGCAGTAAGAGGTGGTTTCGTAAAGAATGAGAAGCAGAACTTTTTTCTTTTTCTGTCGTACAAAATGTAACATGTTTACTTTGCTCAACTGTTCAATTAGGAGTATATTGAAACACTGTCACGCTGAATAATGTATTATTATTATTATTATTATTATTATTATTATTATTATTATTATTATTATTGACCACTAAGTATGTGTTTCTATTTCTTCTGTACGTGCATGAATATTGATATTTTTACATCTTCTCTCTAGAAGGATAAAATTATTAGGTTTTATCTGAATTTTAATCTTCTTAATATTTAGATGAGGGTAACTATTTATTAGTCATCCATTTAATAATAATATTGTAGAAAAACTGATTTAATATTATGTGCTAACGAAATGTTAAACGCCAGGAATTGACATGCCTTAAATCATAGCCAGGAAGAGAGAGATGAGAGAAATAAATGCAAGGAAGTCAGCTACCTAATGGTTTTTTAAATATATCGTGATCTAAAGCCTTTTAATACAACAGAATTTCTCAAAAGAGTATTGATTCAAATAGCTTAAGTAACTTGGCCATAAGAAGTTTTTAATTTTGAAAAAACGACGAATTTTTAGACCAAGTACCGAGAGAAGAATTTAGAATATTCCTGATTATATTCAAGAGAAAGGTTTAAAAAAATCGTATATTATTCACTGGCTCTTGATGACAGCAGTGACATTACTGATACAGCAAAGCTTGAAATTTTTATCCGCGGGATTGATCAAGATGTTAGTACAGGAACCACCACTGGTTGTAGTTTTCATCCCAATTACCTTTCCTTCGTCTCCTTACTTCATAGGCCAGTGATGTCAACGAGAACGCAAGCGTGCCTCATCGCCCGTATGAGCTGTGGAGAGCACGTACGGCAAGCAGGTACAAGTCACTGATGAACTCAAGGGTTGTACATTACACATTGAGGAAGAAGTCGTTCAGTAAGTTTTAGGCTGACTGGACTCCTGACTTTTTATGAGTGAAAGAGGCGAAAATGTTCTTTGATATATGGAAAACATTTAGTTACGAAGAGGAGCAATGTGAAACGTCTGAAATTATTAATTGATGTACATAATGATAGTAGCTATATTGAAATTTTGTTGTTTTATTGACATTAAATAGTAATAAATATATGTTTACATGTACTGTAGAGGTTCTTCCTCGCTGCATTGCATTTAAGTTTACAGAATAAACTACAAAAATATGGATGCTAATAGCACAGTCTACTATATACAGTCGCGAAGCTTGAGGTGATTTTTTGCAAATCTCGCGATGAAGCGCTCCAAGCGGTTAGCAACTAGAAACAATAGACTGTCCACAGGTCGACTTTGGACTTAGTTTGTAGTGCTATAAATTGTAGCAACAGTAAGAAAAAGAGGCCAGAGTTATCCTTTTTCCGATTTCCGAAAGATTCAGAAAGATGAGTTTATAAGACATACCGACTATCTCGCCTGTATTAAAAATGTAAAAATTACGTGTAAATGACGAATTTGTAGTTGACTATGATACTTTAAAAAGTACATACTATTATAAAGAGTAGGGTTATAGTGTTTATTGATGGATTATCCTATTAATGTATATTCTAGGCCTACATTTATAGTATTCGAACATCTATTTCTTATTTTACTTCTAGATGCAAAAAGTGGTTAATAAACAGCAGGAGGGAAGATCTAATGACAAAGAATGAAGCATATCTTTATAATAATATAAAGTTTTGCTCTCTTTATTTCGAAAACACACAATTCATGAATGAAAACAAAAATAAATTAATCTGGAATGCAGTTCCGACTTTATTTGATGTTTCAAATAAACCTGTTCTGTTATTACCTGCAGCTGAGAAACAAAAGTTTTGCATTAATTCTACGTCTGTATCAGCTGATTCCTTGAATAATTGTACATTTTCAGACAACTTAGGCCTACTTTTTTTTTCAAAGGATATGTTTTTAATTATAGCTGTTAATTTTGTTGTTATTTTTATTTGTTACTTTACTAGAGACGTAGAAAAAGTAAGTCTGTTACAATAAAATTTATTGATCACGTTTTATTTCCAATTCTGTTGTGATTTATTATTGCTTAACCTCATTCCACTTTGTTAACTACGTAAGCCTACACTACAAATACCGGTACACGTAAGTTACTCCATTAATTCATATTTCCATTATTATTGTTATTATATTATTGTTGTAAAGGGAAATGCAAATTAATATTTATTGGTTTCATAGTTCATTATCGCTATAATCTTGAATGAGTGAAGCTATTATAGTAAATTTCAGTTCGTTTTGCACAAACAAAAATAATATTAACCTATTTCTTGCAGGTATCTTCGAGTTTATGGTGGAATTTAATATACTTCATTAAAATAATAAATGAACTTTATGCATTTAATATTTCAATAATAGAAGGAAGGTGTTAATTTTTCCAAAAGAACACGACAACGAAAATGTAACATATTTTGTCGTCTGCTAGGAGAGAGATCTGTGATGATAAGGCGATAGTAGCGATCCTAGTGGTGGGCAAGTACCCATGTTTGCATTTTTACTACATATTGAGCTTCGCGACTGTATGTATTAGACTGTGCTAATAGCGTAGACTCGTTATGAATTCTGTCTGAAAAATTGTGAAGATATGTCGTCTATAGATTTTCAGTTTGACAATGGTCCTTACCATTGTGATGTCCTTTGGTTAAGCCAAGGAAAAGTTCTCTCCAGGTTCTTTGAAATGCGTGATCAGAGTCAAGTTGGAAGTTCGCTTTGCCTGGAAATATATCCAAAATACGAATATCTGCGGCGCAAATTATTTCTATATTCGGCAGTAAGCACGTATGTGAGCAAATTTCCTCACTTGTGAACCTCACAGATCCAAGACTAATACCAAGATTATCTAAGATAATGTGCGTGTTATGCTACGTCATGCTGCAGGAAACATAATTTCGCCGGACATAAGAAGGTTGGTGTCGGGTAAAACAAAAAGAAACACTTCTGTATTAGACGAGAAGTCAGGAATTTAAATTTGTCTCTAGAAATGTGCTGTTCATATAATAAGTACATTATTAAGTGTATAACAGTTACATAGAATTTAATTACATAGGCGTGATTACTAAAACCTCTAAGATAAAAAAATAAGCCATGTTTATTATTTGTTGCAATCCTATTATTTCATTTTTCCGTACGCACAATGTCATGTAATTTCTTTCACTTTTGTATTGGTAAGTTTAAAACAGGAAAACAGTGTTTTTATACTTACTTACTTACTTACAAATGGCTTTTAAGGAACCCGAAGGTTCATTGCCGCCCTCACATAAGCCCGCCATCGGTCCCTATCCTGAGCAAGATTAATCCAGTCTCTATCATCATACCCCACCTCCCTCAAATCCATTTTAATATTATCCTCCCATCTACGTCTCGGCCTCCCTAAAGGTCTTTTTCCCTCCGGTCTCCCAACTAACACTCTATATGCATTTCTGGATTCGCCCATACGTGCTACATGCCCTGCCCATCTCAAACGTCTGGATTTAATGTTCCTAATTATGTCAGGTGAAGAATACAATGCGTGCAGTTCTGTGTTGTGTAACTTTCTCCATTCTCCTGTAACTTCATCCCGCTTAGCCCCAAATATTTTCCTAAGCACCTTATTCTCAAACACCCTGAACCTATGTTCCTCTCTCAGAGTGAGAGTCCAAGTTTCACAACCATACAGAAGAACCGGTAATATAACTGTTTTATAAATTCTAACTTTCAGATTTTTGGACAGCAGACTGGATGATAAGAGCTTCTCAACCGAATAATAACACGCATTTCCCATATTTATTCTGCGTTTAATTTCCTCCCGAGTGTCATTTATATTTGTTACTGTTGCTCCAAGATATTTGAATTTTTCCACCTCTTCGAAGGATAAATCTCCAATTTTTATATTTCCATTTCGTACAATATTCTGGTCACAAGACATAATCATATACTTTGTCTTTTCGGGATTTACTTCCAAACCGATCGCTCTACTTGCTTCAAATAAAATTTCCGTGTTTTCCCTAATCGTTTGTGTATTTTCTCCTAATATATTCACGTCATCCGCATAGACAAGAAGCTGATGTAACCCGTTCAATTCCAAACCCTGCCTGTTATCCTGAACTTTCCTAATGGCATATTCTAGCGCGAAGTTAAAAAGTAAAGGTGATAGTGCATCTCCCTGCTTTAGCCCGCAGTGAATTGGAAAAGCATCAGATAGAAACTGACCTATACGGACTCTGCTGTATGTTTCACTGAGACACATTTTAATTAATCGAACTAGTTTCTTGGGAATACCAAATTCAATAAGAATAACATATAATACTTCCCTCTTAACCGAGTCATATGCCTTTTTGAAATCTATGAATAACTGATGTACTGTGTTTTTATACTAGTTGGATTATTAGATAATTATATATAAATTAATCATATTCTAGCTATTATCTGAAAATATATAAGTTAAGGAGAAACTATGCTTATTACTGTATTTATTGTAGCCTACTACTTTATAATTACTTGCATTTATTAGAGAGGTACACTCTACAAAACAAGTTCAGATTTCTTGTTGTCTTGTATGAATGTAACACGTTATCTATTATTTCCAACAGCGCTAAACTGGAGAATTCCCACGGTATCTTTTAACCGTGCCGTTACGTTTAGCACCAAATTTAAGTAAATACACAATCTTGCCAACATAAGAACACGACGTTGGTGTGTGGCGTCGTTGGAGGGAGAAATTTGTTTCTTTTCTCTCTCTACCTCCTTCGTTCTGAACATTACTGAGAGATAGCACCACTGTTAGCTACAAGGTATATTTGCGCAAATATATTGAAGTAGATTACGTGACCTATTACGCGACTTAGATGAGAGTCTCGAGACAAAGCAGTTTTGCTATATTTCTTTTTTTATTAAATGTTAAGCACAGGAACGCCATTTCGTAATTTTATTTAAGAAACAAGCCAAACAAATTATCTTTGCATCAAAAAAACGGATGCTCCCTGGACCAAATTATGGCATTTTATAATTGTTTGAATGCAATAGAAGCCAGAAATCTTGCACTTGACTAATGCTACAGGGCATGTAGCACGTATGGGCGAATCCATAAATGCATATAGAGTGTTAGTTTGGAGGCCGGATGGAAAAAGACCTTTGGGGAGGCCGAGACGTAGATGGGAGGATAATATTAAAATGAATTTGAGGGAGGTGGGATATGATTAATATTGGGCTTATGTGAGGGCGGGAATGAACCTCCGAGTTCCTTAAAAGCCATAAGTAAGTAAGTAAGTATGTTTTGAATTTTACTAAACATTACATTATATTCGTGCATGTACATACTCAGCACACTTGCTTTAAATCGACATATCTCAGGCCTGCAGAACCGTAACGTCGACTATCGACATTGCTCTGCCGTGGGTATTATCCAGTTGTTCCAAAAACAGTTTAATTTATCTTGCAGTGACAGGCCAATAGATTTCACTTTGCTCACCCCTTCTTATTCTATGTTGCTGTCTGCAGAATAGATTCGTTGCAACCAGTGCGCGCTTGATAGCACGTAGAACAGTCCACGTGATCTTGACCATGACATCGCTGTCATAGGCTGTCTGTCGCACGTAATCTCTGCAGCTCGAGTTTTGGTCTAACGCATCTTCCTGTCTTACACTCGCAGGTACGTACCAGGGCCAGTGGCTGCGGGGGATGAGGCACGGGTACGGCGTGAGGGCGAGCGCGCCCTTCGGCATGGCGTCCCACTACCGCCCCAAGGCGGTGCGCGCCTCCATGACGTCGCTGCGCAGCACGGAGGCGGGGGGCGGCAGCACGGTCGGGGGAGCGGCGGACCCGGCGGCGGAGCGCGACCGGCGGGTTGACGACTCCAGGGGCGGCTTCGTGCTGAAGGCGCGCAGCGACGAGCCCCCCGCCCGCCGGCGCTCGCTGGTGGAGAAGGGCTCCAACATCAAGTCCATCTTCTCCAGGATGCGCAAGCAGCGCAGCACGGGCGACCTGGACAAGCGCGGCGGCAACTCGGCCAGCATCCGCAGCACCAGCTCCAACGCCTCCTGGATCAGCACGGAGTCCTCCCAGTCGGGGCTCACCAACGCCTCCGTGCACACGGACTCCAACGCCAGCTTCGTCGTCGAGGTAAACACTCAGGGTGCTATTCATAGACATTTCGCTAGCCCGCACTACGAGCGTGCTAAACTAGCCCTGGCTATCGACTAGTTACTTGTACAGGATTCATAACATATCATATCATAATAATAATAATTTTGTATAATTCTATTGTTCGATCTAAATTAGAATATGCTGCTGTTATCTGGAACCCGGTTACTAACAAATATACTCTGTTACTTGAAAAAAATCAAAATAAATTTCTAAAATGGTTATATTACAGACTTTATAATGATTATCCTACCTATGAGAGTTATGCTACAATGCTTCAACATTTCCATTTTACTAGTTTGCAAATTCGACGAAATTGTCAATCTTTAAACTTTCTTTATAAAATTATTAACAATAAGTTGAACTGTGTTGGTTTATTTTATTATATAACATTATATGCACCTAAGCTTAAAACGAAATTTCGAAATTTGTTTTACATACCAAGGACAAATACTGAATCCCACAAAAATTCCCCAGTTTTCCAAATGTTACAGTTATACAATAAATTACATTCTCATCCGAATGTTGATATTTTCAATATGAATTTCTCTAGATACAGAATTATTTGTTATCATATTTTACAGAATATTGTTGTTAGTTAATTTGAAGCTACTTTCACACCTTATTTCAATTTCTCTTTTTTTCTTTCCCTTTTTTCTATTTTGTTTCAGTTTTTCATAAGTGTATGTTTCCTTTTCCTTGTTTATGTTTTATAAATTAATTTGTTAGTCGTGAACATTGTAATTGGGCTTTGCCTGTTATGTTCATCAAAAATGAATAAATAAATAAATAAATAAATAAATACATAAATAAATAAATAAATAAATATCGCTAACACTGGTTTATGAATACGAAACACGTTAGTTCGCTGATCATCCACCGAAAGCCCGCGCTAAGAATGTCTATGAATACAGCCCTAAAGCAATGGTGGGCATTCCTGCGGCATTGCCGCAGTGACGTCAGACCTCAGCGAAGCATCAAACTTACCCCCTACTTTCCCCTTCCCCCACTCCTGAAAATACTGCGCGTGTACGTGGCGGATTATACTGGACTGCTGTACTTCGGAGCTTCATTAGTGATACAATGTCTTTCGCAGAATCATATGAATCGAGAGGATATCACACTTACAAGAATGGCGGTTCTTTCAGTTCTCATGTTTAGGATAAGTTACAAATATTCAGGACGCGAACTTAAATATGTACATTCTTAAAATAGATCACCCATTATACGAGTTCAAAGAACACAGATTCAGTGATTTTCAAAGGCTGGAGAAAGATTTCAATATTTTTGCCACTCCTTTTCATGTTTAAATTGAAAATGTTATCCCAGAATTGGAGTTAGAGGTACCGGATTTGCAGAATGATGGCTTCTGGAAAGCAGAATTTGAAGGTCTACTGGGGCTAAAATTTTTTAAAAGATGTCCAGTACTACATATCCACTGCTTAGACAGTTTGCTTCGAAAATAATGAGTACTGTCATTTCCCATGACTATGATCCTGGAACATAAATATTGTCCACGATACAACTATTCAAATTTTGTACTCCATAACGTAGTACCTCGTTTATCTATATTCTTGCTGTACTGTAGTTTGAATTCAAGTCACTCCAGCTATCTACGAACGGTCCATGTTACTTCTACAATGATCTTTGAATGGTTGTATCGTGGACCATATTTATGGGAAATGACGGTATGTATTCATCAACCAGTGCGAACAGCTGTTTTCTAAAATGAAATTTATAAAGTCCAGCCACAGATTCCGCTTAATCGATACATATCTCCTTGCGCAACTTAAAATAGCATGCACAGATATAAATCCCTATTTCGAAGAAATTGCTTTCAAAAATGATTAATTAAATATCATGTGAATGGACTATTCTAATTACATATGGTAGGCAGGAGTGTAGTGGCGCAACTGTCTGTAAATCCGTCACTGCACTGTAGAGTGCAACCCCTCCCACAGTATGTAGTTGCCTGTGGGTTGCGTTCATTTTGCCCACCACTGCCCTAAAGCATGAATAACTTCAAGGAAAAATTGTTCCGAGGCCGGGTACCGATCCCAGTACCCTTCGCTTAGCGCACGGATGCTCTACCGACTGAGCTACCCCAAGAACTACACACGACACCGTCACAATTTTTCCTTTATATCCACAGAACTCAAATGGGCTGAAAAGGCGCCAGAACCCAACTTTGAGAGCACACAAATTCTGTGTGACTTACAGTAAATTGTGGCTTTCTGCTAACGTACCTCCAATAACGAATGTATTATGCAAATCTGGCTTTCAGGTAGTAGCTCGCTGTAAAGCATGCCTTGTTATTCAAGAGAACTTGAGTCGCAGTTACATTGGACTTTGAAGCGGGAAAATACTCTCTAAAAATTTGTGTTTCATAGACCTGAGTTTTAATCATTTTGCAACAAGTTTTTTTTATTTTGTAACTTTATTACCATGGGTGGGCAACTCGTGCTCTCAAAGGGTCAATACAACCTCAGTGCAAGTAGAACGGACTCTGTACTAGCTGTAGTGTCTGTGTGCGGTACTTGCAAGACACAAGTTCACTCGCGTCTGCAGTAATTGGCGGCTCGTTTTAAATAAAAAACAATATGTATGTATGTATTTATTTACACTGCAAATGGACAAGCACCCGGTGGCAGTGGTATACACAATATAAACAATACACAATAAAATTACAATACACAATACAATTATACAATACACAATACAATTATAAATTCACAAAACAATTATATACACAATGCAATAAGAATACACAATACAATTTAACACAATAATTACAATTAATAATAAAACACCTAATTTTACAATACAACCTACATATGTATAGGCCCTACATAAGTTTCAATAGTCTTTCACTTTACTCTCATCTCACTCACTGTAGTGGCACTATGACGCATTTCACTGACACTTTAGGACACATTTCACTGACACTATAGAACACATTTCATTGACGCTATAAATTATCACTGATCGGAACTATTCACTGCACTGTAAAACCATAATTTTTAATTTTTTTAAGGTTACATGTATTTATCTAGGCTGACGAGTTTACTTCCTTGGTTTGAATTGTAAATTATTTGAAACTAGCGTGTAAGAGGGCCTTAGACTAGAAATGTTTAGTTTAAATGTAGTTCTGTTTATAAGTATGCATAAGGATGTAATTATTTGACTTATTTGAACTGTTGTATCAGTGAAGCGAGGTGAGTCAGTGAAGTTATGGTTTTACAGTGCAGTGAATAGTTCCGATCAGTGATAATTTATAGCGTCAATGAAATGTGTTCTATAGTGTCAGTGAAATGTGTTACAGAGTGTCAGTGAAATGTGTGCTAAAGTGTCAGTGAAATGCGTCATAGTGCCATTACAGGGAATGAGATGAGAGTAAAGTGAAAGACTATTGAAACTTATGTAGGACCTATAGATAATTATGTAGGTTGTATTGTAAAATTAGGTATTTTATTTTGTTTTATTATTATTGTGTTAAATTGTATTGTGTATTATTATTGTATTGTGTGTAAAATTGTATTGTGTATTATTATTGTATTGTGTGTAAAATTGTATATGTGTTGTAAAATTGTATTGTGTATTGTAAATTTTATTGTGTATTGGTTATCATTTTATTGTGTATTGTTAATATTGTATATACCACTGCCACCGGGTGCTTGCCCACTTGCAGTGTAAATAAATACATACATACATAACTTCACTGACTCACCTCGCTTCACTGATACAACAGTTCAAATAAGACAAATAATTACATCCTTATGCATACTTATAAACAGAACTACATTTAAGCTAAACATTTCTAGTCTAAGGCCCTCTTACACGCTATTTTTAAATAATTTACAATTCAAACCATGGGAGTAACTCGTCAGGCTAAGTAAATACATGTCACCTTAAAAAATTAAATGTTAAATGTCACCTTAATTTTAATTTGCACTTTATACACAACTTTTTAAGTTATTCTTGAAACTCCTCAAAGACCGCTGCAGGTAGGTCATCCCAATCATTTATAATTCTATTTAAAAATGAGAATTTATCTACATCCGTTTTCTGTTTCCTATATTATAATCCTCATATCATTTTCCTTTAGTGATAAGTCGAAAGAGAGAGATTTTTTTTATTAAGAAGGGAGGTAAAGCTTGTATTATGTTCTATTACACTTTCTTATGCATGACATTTTATATTAAAAATAAACACAGTGAAGGTTTTAGTAAAGAAATACCGTCTAGATCTGCTTTAGAACAGCTAAAGGTAAAAATTGGATATCAAAAGGTGAGACTGATATCAAATATCGTTAGCACGTTGTGCGTGCGAGTTACAGAATTGCACGACATATGATCAACTAGCTAAGAGCATTTATGGATAAATTTGAAATGTGGCAGTATCATGTAGAACATAGACAACTTCACTTTCCTTGACTATAAACTATCTTGAAGAGTGATAAGAAAATCTCCTTATCAAATGTAAGACCCTACTTCAAGACTTACAGCAGAATTCACTGCTAAGTTTGGAGAAACAGTGACAATTGACAAGGAATCGAGACTTGCTAAGAGCATTTATAGATAAATTTGAAATGTGGCAGTATCATATAGAACATAGACAACTTCACTTTCCTTGACTATAAACTATCTCGAAGAGTGATAAGAAAATCTTCTTATCAAATGTAAGACCCTACTTCAAGACTTACAGCAGAATTCACTGCTAAGTTTGGAGAAACAGTGACAATTGACAAGGAATCGAGACTTGCTAAGAGCATTTATAGATAAATTTGAAATGTGGCAGTATCATATAGAACATAGACAACTTCACTTTCCTTGACTATAAACTATCTCGAAGAGTGATAAGAAAATCTTCTTATCAAATGTAAGACCCTACTTCAAGACTTACAGCAGAATTCACTGCTAAGTTTGGAGAAACAGTGACAATTGACAAGGAATCGAGACTTGCTAAGAGCATTTATAGATAAATTTGAAATGTGGCAGTATCATGTAGTACATAGACAACTTCACTTTCCTTGACTATAAACTATCTTGAAGAGTGATAAGAAAATCTTCTTATTAAATGTAAGACCCTACTTCAAGACCTACAGCAGAATTCACTGCTAAGTTTGGAGAAACAGTGACAATTGACAAGGAATCGAGATTTTTCTGAAATCCTTTTGGCTTACAGCTGATAAAAAATCCTGAAAGTTTATAGCTTGAATAGATAAATCTACAGAGACCACCTCTGTGGTGTAGGGGACAGCATGCTGGTCTCTTACGCAGAGGGCCCGGGTTCGATTTCCGGTCGGGTTGAATATCCTGGTTGAGGTTTTTCAGGGTTTTCTCTCAACCGTAAGGCAAATGCCAGGAAATTTGGGCCACAACATCCCTGAAAATCACCGACCTCATTCATCACGAAATCATATTCATAACAAATCAGTATTATAACACAGTCGCCAATATCGTGTGTAATGTATGTAAAGTTGAAATAAAAACAAGAACAACTCAGGCTATAAAGAAACATTGCAACAGTATATCGCACAGGAAATGCGTTGAAATGAAATCTGAGGAACCATCTACATCATAACCATCATCATCATCATCATCATTTAGTTGTGCGGGTCTAACGACACGTGCAACATGATGCTCAGTAGAAATATTCCTCTAAAGAAATTGAGTGATCCCCATTTTAGAGGTTTTCTTCACAAATTCTCCCGATACAAAAACTGTTTAAGCGATAGGCGAAGACGATTCAGCTTCGACAACTTACGAGAATATATCGTCGTTCACTGCAACGCTGGTAATTGCATCAATGATGACGAGGACTGAACCTTGCAAGGTATGTACTACAGTACGTTATTTTTCTTTTCCTTCTGACTGTACGGAGGTACAGTAGCATGTTGACGTCGTCTGTTTACGTTTAAAACCTGTTGAGCCAATGGTCTAAATGAAAAAAATGTAACATATAGTAAATGTGCACCTACATTCAACGATAAGTCATCCCGCATCCACTGTCTACTTATTATTTATTTTCTATGTTCCTCCCTTCCTTACTTGCTTCCTTACTACCTGTCATTTTCTTTTTGTTTTCCAAGTCGTTCACATAATGCCCCTTATCGTTAAGAGCACTTAACATGTTGTGTATTAAGGCTGGTTCACAATAACCTGGAAACGAGAATCGGAACGAAAATGAAAACGGTAAAATTGTTAAAATGTGTACATTTAAATATGAGCATTCACAATTAACGAAAAGCTTGCCGGAGCCCGGGATCGGGAACGGAGAGTTGGCCAAGTTTCAACTTTGGCGTTCACGTTTCCGATCACAGCCCACTAGATTCATTCTATTGCCATCTAAAGGCTGTTTTCTCGTCGTATATTTTGTAGCAAGAAGACTGTGACTTTTTGTTCTGTGCTTTGCATCATGAGCAAGTTTTATTTGATGAGATTATAATATTGAGTGTTGATGAAAATCCTCACGTTTACGATAAGCGGCACGCCTATTATGAAGATGAGAAATAGCAGCATCTTTGAACACCGATCGTAAGTGAATCATATTTTATTACTGTATTGGTTGTATTACGCACTGCATATTCATGCTTCAATTCAATAACTACTGTTGTGTTCATTTTTGTTCTATTACAAATGTTTCTTCTCTAATTATTTTACGTCATGGTAGATTTAAAATAGGTTGTGATAATAAAGATGCATGGGTATATTTATAGTACCGTACCTAATGAAATGTTTCAGTTGAAATTTCGAAGTTGGTTATCCTGTGTTTATATTGGCTGCCTTGTACTCATGAAAGAACGCCATTGATCCATTATACATAAATAACATCAGAATGCGTAATATCGACTTTATATATCGTTATTGACATGCATATCGATATGCATAGTCGTCTACGTTCTCGGTTTATCTATACTAATAATAAATCTGTAGCCGAAAATTTTCTGGTAATTTTCGATTTTCCAAAAATAATTGGTCCTAACATATATAATTAATCGCCCTGAAACCGAAAATAGCTTTTTTGAAATTTTTGTTTGTATGTCTGTCTGTCTGTCTGTCTGGATGTTTGTTACCTTTTCACGCGATAATGGCTGAACCGATTTATATGAAAATTGGAATATAAATTAAGTTCGTTATAACTTAGAATTTAGACTACATAGCATTGAAAATATTTTATTTGAAAGGGGGGTTATAAGGGGGCTTGAATTAAATAAATCGAAATATCTCCCTTATTATTAATTTTTGCGAAAAATATTATATAACAAAAGTTTCTTTAAAAATAATTTTCGATATGTTTGATTCTATGCAAAGTTTGATAGGACCGATATTTAATGAGATAAATGAGTTTCAAAATTACAATAACAACGCCATCTAAGGCGGTGTAATGAAATAAAAAACAAATGACTTCGTCTATAAGGAGCCTTGGTCAACAACAATCGAAAGCTATGAAACATAGTCTACAGAAAATGTTTCTGTGTTTGTATGAAGTAATATCGGAAGCTAAATTAACCGATTTGTATAATTAATTCACCATTGGAAAGTGTAGTTTCTCTAGATGGACATAATGCTATAATGTTATTACAGTAACTTCTGAGTGAATCGAGGACAGGTAAGATTAAAATAGCTTCTTATGCACAGAAAACTTGATAGGCTATTCTGTACATTCGTTTCCTGTATTTTCTAAAATCATTTTGATGACCAAATGAGTGGTCTCTGGATCAAAATGATCGCATTTTAATTTTTTAAATACAATTTAAATTAAGTAACATAATAAACGATTTATCCTTCTATCAAACACGAATGTTCCCTGGATCAAATGTCCTATTTTAATTATGTAATTACTTTATATTTATTTCTAACGGGTGCAGCGGAGCGTACGGGTACGGCTAGTTGTGAATAAAAAATGTTCATAATCACGTTCTCTGCTTCTCGTTTTCATTCTGATTCTCGTTCCCGGTTTATTGTGAACCAGCCTTTAGTCTCGTAGCTGAAGCAGCGTCTCTGTGCACAGGACGAGCAGATGGACGAGAGCGTCACGGAGACCTACATGGGCGAGTGGAAGAACGACAAGCGAAGCGGCTTCGGCATCAGCGAGCGCTCGGACGGGCTGCGTTACGAGGGCGAGTGGTTCGCCAACAAGAAGTACGGCTACGGCGTGACCACGTTCAGGGACGGCTCCAAGGAGGAGGGCAAGTACAAGAACAACGTGCTCATCACGTCCCAGAAGAAGAAGCACCTCTTCCTCATCCGCTCCGCCAAGTTCCGCGAGCGCATCGACGCCGCCGTCAACGCCGCGCAGCGGGCGTCCAAGATCGCGCTGCAGAAGGCGGACATCGCCATCTCCAGGTGAGTGCGCGCAGCTTCAGGTGATTGCAGGACTGCAGGCCTGTAGCGACGTGTCTGACGGCTCGTTACTGTGTGTGCAGGACGGCCACGGCGAGAGGAAAGGCCGAGCTGGCGGACATGGCGGCCGACCACGCCAAGGAGGACTCCGACATCGCCCGGGGCACCGCCAAGCAGTTCGCCCCCGACTTCCAGCAACCAGGTGCTTCCATTGATGTTACTGAGTTAGACTACTTTTACTGTTATGCCAACAATAGTCATGTCTACCTTAACTATAACACCACACTATCACCACAATACAATCGAAACAATCACAAATACCATTATCACTATCACATGTGGTCCAAACTGCCATCACTTCTACTATATCTACTACACCTGTCACTACTTCTAAATCTACAACCACTTATGCATCAACCACCATTAGTTCCAAAACTAGCATGAATTAATTTTAAAACTAGCACAACCAACAACCAAAAATGTATTTAAAAATAGGCTTAAGGACCTTACTAATAGACGGTAATTATACACAGTATTTAAAGAGTGTAAATGATATGTTGTTATTGAAGTGTTGTATCAGTGAAGAATTATGTTGTGTCAGTGAAGTGTGTTGTATCAGTGAAGAAGTATGTCGTGTCAGTGAAGTGTGCTGTGTAAGTGAAACGTGTTCCTGTCAGTGAAGCTTTATAGTTTATAGTGGCAGTGCAAAGAATTTGAACAGTGAAATGTTTTTGAAGTGTTAGTGAAATCAGGATAGAATCTGTGAAATGTGTCGTAGTTCCAGTGCAGTGAGTGAGTTGACAGCGAAATGAGTGTAATGTTGAAAGGTACTTGTGCAGATATGAACATATCATACTCGTGGGTTTTAGTTCGATCTTAGGTTTAAGATACAAATTAGATTTACTTTAAATGTTATTTTAACCGATCGTGCTTCATTTAATTTAGTATATTCCCTGTTGTTGTTGTTGTTATTATTATTATTATTATAATTATCATTAATTATTGTTAGTATTATTATTAATTGTATTTTTAATTAATAAGTTTATTATTGTCATTATTGAGTGTAATTAGTTACCACTGCCACCGGGTATATACCCACTGCAGTGTGAATAAATACATACTTCTATTACAACTACCACTAATAAAACTACTATCATTTTTGCTATAACTACCACTAAAAACTACCATCAATTCTACTAAAACTAACACTAATTGTACAACTACCACTACTATCAAAACCTAAACTAACACGACTTCAAAACTACAACCGCTTCTACTAAAACGACCACAATTTCTAAAACTACTTCTAAAACTACAACTACTTTTTTTAAAACTACCATTGCTTCTAAAAATTCAATCATTTCTACTACAACTACCACTACTTTTAAAACTACTCCACTTCTACTAAAACTACTACATCTAAGAGTACCAACTACCACTACTCTACAACTACCACTTCTGCAACTACATACTTCTGAAACTATCAAGTGTCACCATTTCTACAACTACAAACTACCACCATTTCTACAAGTACTAATACTCAAGGCCTGTACTTCCACTTCTACTACTCTACTACAACCATCACTACTTTGACCACTGCAATCAATTTCAAAACTACTACTACTACTACTACTACTACTACTACTACTACTGTTACTACTGCTACTACTGCTACTGCTGCTGCTACACGACATTACTACTACTATACAATAACTGCAACTGGTATTTTTATTATTTAAACGAAATATATGTTTTTTGTATTAAAATTACTTGGGAGAATAAACCAAACCGTATTATTGAAGCTAAAACCAACGGGAGAATGTCTGTACAAAATTTAGATTCTGAACATTCCACATTTTCCGAGAAAAAGCAGAAATTTTGTATTCTGCTTTATTTCACTACATGTTTCATATTAAATATTTAAAGTGAAGTGTAGCCATAGGACCTTATAATTTGCATTCTTAACTTCTTATGCTCTTAGAAGCATGTCTAAAATCATTCATGAAAACAGGGAAAGACCGAGAAGTGGGCGTCCCCCCATTATTTTCGACAATGTAATGATTATGACTGAATACTTGATATGGTCACTTACCTGATGGTGTAAGGGTCCTGAACGTCGGTATGCACACCATCACAGTTTAATTCTGCGCCATGTTTTGGTATGTTTTTTTGCGAAGATAATCCGGAGTCACGTGCATGAAGTCATCTTTTACAACTGCTCGTAACTCTTTCGTTGTGCGATACCGGTTATTACTTCGACTGCATGGTTACCAAGGTTACCAACACAAACCATCGAGAAATAAAGTGGGATACTTCCACTTCTCGGCCACTCTGTACCTTCAAAGAGTCGGTTCTGCTATTTTTCTCATTACTCGGCCCCCTTTACTAAGATTGGACGATGATTCCTCAGGCTTGGACACGTATCGTAGCAGAGAACGTCCGAAATATCGACCGCCGCCTGAAGACGCACTTCCTGGGAAGTCTATTCTTCAGAAAGCCAACGACCAATCAGTTCTGCAGCAGCAACAGCAGCAGCAGCAACAACAGCAACTACAGCAGCAGCAGCCTCAGATGAACCAGCAGCCCTACGCCCCGCAGAAGCCGCAGTACACGCCGTCGGTCAAGTCCGTGCAGTACCAGGCGCCCCCGCCCCCCAGCATAGTGACGTCAGACTCGGAGGCGAACAAGCCGTACATGAACAAGATCGAGCGCGTGCCCAACGCGCTACCGCAGAACAAGATTCAGCCACCACAGTTGCCTTCCCAGAACGAGGAGGTCCCAGCGGCGCCCCCCGCCGTCAACAACCCCACGTCTCTGGGCATCCCAGGGGGCCCCGCCGGGGGCTCCAACATCTCCCTGCGGCGAAACTCCAGGATCAAACCAGCGGCTGCTCCGGAGGAGACCCCCTCGTACGGATACCAGCAGTCGCTGAACGACAGGTTGGTGCGCGGAATGACTTACAAAATAAAACAAAAATGCATTATTAACATGCATTTTCTTTGTATGTACAAAAATAAACTTAAACATGAAAATTGAAATAATGTTTCAGTGATTATGAAATAATAGTACATTATGCAACGAGCCT
The DNA here is from genome assembly GCF_040183065.1 of Periplaneta americana. Lineage (NCBI taxonomy): Eukaryota > Metazoa > Arthropoda > Insecta > Blattodea > Blattidae > Periplaneta > Periplaneta americana. The sequence goes on from NC_091128.1 coordinate 165,243,898, forward strand.
ATAATGAAGGTAATTAAGAAGTGAGTATGGATATTTATGAAACTCGCTTGCGCTCGTTTCATAATTTTCATACGAGCTTCTTAATTACCATTATAGGCGAGTTTCATACGACTTTTTATGCTCGACCAAATTTCTAACCTGATATTATTAATTTTTGAGCAATGTCCCGTATGTTGTGAGATGTGCGCAGACGCGAAAGTATTGATTTTTTCCGAGGAACAGATGTCCACAGTGACCTTGCTAGGCCATAAGAACCTACAGAGATAACATTGAAATTAAATTAGACATTGAAAAACGAGATGACAAATTGAATTTATTTTAATATTATTTACAATTAACGCTAATTATTATAGTAACAGAACATAACCTTCTGCGACAGTATTGGATTTCCAGCCTCCGTGACTTTTCGCTAATTCTCTTTCGATTGCATATCCGAGAATAATCGATACTTGCGGTTTTATAACGGTAGAAAGCTGACCTGTCATTGGCTGAACAGTTGTAACCTGAGTCGTCATTGGCTGAAAGACCTGACCTTTAATGAGTAGGTGTACTTTAATGACATGCATTAAAGGTCTGCTACCAGGTGTATAATTACTATATTTCGGCATGGTCGAGCATAAAATATAATGTGACTGTTTTTCAGACTGTAGGTTCTCAAATGGGACTCTTCATTCCATACATACACAGTCATATCATTTTCAAGTCCAAAGGAGACTTCTTGCTTTTGTTTGAAATTACAGACGGGAAAGTTATTGTGCTTAAATGCCAGATTGCATTTGTTGCATAAAATTTGATTTTTTTTTTTTGCAAGCTCCAGGTATTCTTGCATTATTTTAAACCAAAATGTCAACATTCCATCAGTGATTGTATATTTAAGTGAGTTTTTTTATGTTCTTTTTTAATTTCAGCCAGTTGAACACAAGTGTCTAAAAACTGCTTCGGTATTCATCTATGACTATTGTAATTGTTTTGTGTACCCTATTCAGGAAACTGTTGTTTAAAATTGTGCATGTCTGAAAAAAACAATCTCAGTATTTGTCGTACAATACGTAGCTAAATTTTCCATGATTTACTTATTAGAGTGAAATGAATCAAATTTCTTTTAGTCACGTGATATCGACTAGAAATCAACTTCGTTTATGAGTTTGTTGGAAAGAGCGTAAACATCATTTTCGATTTATATTCAACTATTTTTTTTTGGTTCACCGCTGTGAAGTAACGGATAGCGCGTCTAACCGTGAAATGAGCGGAACCGTATTCAAATCCTGGTTGGGACAAGCTACCTAGTTCGAGTTTTTTCCGGAGTATAAATTTGTTTATCTAAAGTTTCGTGCCTTTGCACAATAATAAATTTCTGTTTTGTAAGTTCTTTGGGCGATATCCATTGGTTCTGAGTAAAATTGTTTTTTTTTTTTCGATTTAGAGGAATTTGCATTTTTCGAATGGGTTTAAATACCGGTACGGTATGGTATGATACGACAACAGTCGGGCAGGGGGTCACAATAAATGTCTTGCCCAAAAGTAGGTCGCAATTTCAAAAAGTGTGGGAACCACTGGCCTACACCAACTTTCATATTCCCCTCAAGGAAAGGTGCATGAAGACTTTGCGACTACAGCCACCGGCGTAGCTCCGTCGGCTAATAATAATAATAATAATAATAATAATAATAATAATAATAATAATAATAATAATAATCATCATCATCATCATTTATTTTAGCTGGCAGAGTTAAGGCCATAAGGCCTTTTCTTCCACTCAACAAGCAAAAAATATACATACATATGTATGAACTTACAAAGAATTCAACAATTTGATTTAGATAAGAGCTACATATATACAAGAGTTATTTACGAATTAAACAACAAAATACTATGAACTATTAATTAAACACTGAAATACAAACTATGTAGCAGAATTAAGCTAAAATACATAGAATGTTAATATATTTCAAATAATGTTAGATAATAGAAAGAGAATATTATGAGACAATTTTGAAAATGACCACCTCTGTGGTGTAGGGGTCAGCATGCTGGTCTCTTACGCAGAGGGCCCGGGTTCGATTCCCGGTCGGGTTGAATTTCCTGGTTGAGGTTTTTCAGGGTTTTTCTTCAACCGTAAGGCAAATGCCAGGAAATTCGGGCCACAACATCCCTGAAAATCACCGGCCTCATTCATCACCGGAATCATATTCATAACAGATCAGTAATACATATACAGTCGCCATCTAGTTCACAACAATAGAACCAGTCTCAACAATAGTACACAGGCCTCGAATTTCAACCAAAAGATTAACTCGCGATATATTATGACCAAAGATGTTAAAGTGAGTATAAATAACAGCGAGAGGGAAAAAATTGAAAACACAGCACTATCAGGATGCATGTCTAAAGGAAGGAGTAACAATGTAGACAGTGATAGTTTAAGTCAGTATGATTGGAGTGAAATGCTAAGAAGATTATCTTTTAAGCTGTTTTTAAAAGTGTTTATTGTCCTGCAGCCCCTAATACTTTGTGACAGGGAATTCCATTGTCGCGAGGTGGATACTGTAAAAGATGATGAATAACGAGATGTTCTATGAAGAGGTACAGGGACATCATTTTATTTTTACTAACATTTTTAATATTAATCTGTCTATACCTTTAGAGAACCGGAAACACCGCTTGCTCCCCCCTCCAAGACTGGAGTTCGATGATACTGGCGTAAAACACAAATCACTCTACTAGGTATAGGATGGAAGAAAAGTAGTTCATCCATTTACGTAAACTAGAAAATATCGCGATTTTGAGTTTGATAATTTTCATTAGGTTTTTCTTTAATCAAAGTACAGTACTGTATTAAGAATAAGTGTTTTTACTCACGAAGTGAGTTATCCATGCGAACGTATTCATTATGCAGTGTATACTGTCTACAGCACATTAGCGTACAATATGGAGAAAGAAGTTAAATTGAAAAATAATCATAATATGAATATTTAAACACAATTTTGAAAATGGTGGCCGTTCATTTCGATACAGGCTTCAGTTCTGTTGTGCATATTATCGCACTATAGACTATTGCATCTAATTCCAATTGCCAGTTTCGTTCTTCGTACTAGTAACTCATGTTGAAATAATTCTGTACCTACTCTACGTACCGTAAATTCAATCTTCACTTCTGCCCGACCCGAAAATATAAAATTACTCAGACATGCTATCTACTGTCCGTCCAAGTGGTTATGCCGCAGGATTGTAGAAAGGGAGGAAATCACGTGACAGTTAATTACTTAACGAGGCCCTTTTATTTAAGTTAAATTAAACAGCTGTATAATATTACGTAAACTTCCAATTCCTAAGAGAAATTAATGTTTTCAGAAAAGAGCTAAGACAGCCCAGCTATTACAGAGGGGCGAGCAGAAGCAGGTGGGGGAAATCGGGATGCGACGACAGTACCTGTGCGAAAATATGATTCAATATTGAAAGCTCTTTCGTCACTGGAAAACGCGAGCATATTTCTGGAACGTACTATACTCAGTAACTCAGTACTGCTTACTATCTGCGGTCTTGGTTCTGTGTGGAGTTGGAACTTCCTTAGTAGAAGGGGTGGGAGTGAAGTACATTCAAAAACTCAGGTACAATAAAAATTGAAGTAAAAATAAAATGATATCCCTGTATACTTAACGCGCCACAGATAAGTGATCTCGTATTTACGTCGTGGTTAGAGTATAGATAAGAGAAACAAGACTAAGGCGATTGCCTGCCGATCCGGAGTTGCGGTCGGGCGCGGGTTCGATTCCCGCTTGGGCTGATTATCTGGTTGGGTTTTTTTTCCGAGGTTTTACCCAATCGTATGGCAAATGTCAGGTCATCTATGGCGAATCTCCGGCCTCATCTCGCCAAATACCATCTCGCTATCACCAGTCCCATCGACGCCAAGTAAAAACATTAAAAAGAAACTTTGTGACGACAGGTTCGAGCACTACAAGAGACCTCCAAGCAGAGACTCGAGCGTGGACCGCTACCAGAGGGCGGCCTCTCGCCTGGGGGGCATGGGTTCCCGCCAGTCGTCGGTGGACAAGGCGGCGCCTGTGGCAGCCACTCCCGGCAGGGAGATGTCCGTCGACCGCACGGCGAGGGGTCCCTCCGCGGCGAGGGGCACGACGCCGGCGGCGGGGGGCGGCAGCAACGGAGCCGTGGTGGGGGCGCCACTCTACACCATTCCCAACTCCGTGGGGCCCAATCAGCTCCAAGGTCCCTTTGAGGACGTGGTGCTGAGGAACAGGACCCTGGGCCAGGACATCATCCCTTCGCCAGGACAGCCCAAAAGGACGGAGTCACTCTTCATCAGCGGAGGAGGCGTCGGCGGTGGCGCTGGCGGCGGTGGTGGAGGCGGCGGCGGTGGCGGTGGTGGTGGTGGCGGTGGCGGTGGCGGCGGCGGAGGAGGAGGAAAGGCGAAGAAGGTTGGTTCATTAAGTTTTGGGTTGTTGGGCGCACGGTTTTATTTTATTGTTTCATTAAATGACTACATCGGTCATCACCTGGTGATCTAGTAGATAATATGGATCGAAAATCGGATTTTAAAGAGTTACAACAATCCTAAACTTGATTTCGTTCGGAAGAAAAGTAAAGCTAATATTCCCATGTTGTACATTAGCCTATACAAGCTGTGTCGTAAAATATAAGCGAAGGTAAGCTGTAAATACTGGGTTGGCTGAAGAAATCCCCTTACCTTACCAGTAGAACCTCTATTATACGTGGTAATGAAGGGGGTGGGCTGAACGGTTAATCGAAAAAATCGGATAATCCGAACCATAGAAGACTTTCATAAATTAAGTGTTGCATAATTCAGTTTCATAAATTTCTCTGTCGTTATGTGTTATAAGTAGACTTCGTTGAATTGCCACACGTAGCATGCAATCAGGTTGCCGATGTACGGTAGTATAGAAGAGGTGAGTGACCGCCCGGTCTCGTAGTATAAGCAGTTCATGTTAAGAGTTGTGACCGGTCCAAATAGATAGAGCAGCTACAGCTAATGTATACCTATGTAAGCACTTTTTTTTGCATTACTGTGGTTGGAATAGTCAAAGCTTAACATTGTTCAGTTCAGACAAGAATTCAATCAAACATACTACAATGAGGGTGTTGCTGTTACAAACAATTGCCCCTGGAATATCCTTACCCCCGCAGCCAGTCTTGACCCGTTGGGGAACGTGGTTGGATTCTGTTAATTATTATGCAGAACATTACAGCAAAATAATGGAGGTAATTGATGCATTGGATAGCACAGTCACTTCCGCTGTTGCAGCTGTAAAATCATTGCCTTCTGAACAGCTATTGGAAGATATTCTGTTCATTGATTCTAATTTTAAAATCGTGTCCAAAAGCATCATCCTGTTAGAATCGTCTAAACTAAAACTCTCAGAAGCCCCTAATATAGTGGATAAAGTATCACAAACCGTTATCCAAAATAATTCACTAATTTCAGAAAAAGTGAAATGTAAGTTGAGAAACATTATTGCTAAACATTCTGCCTAGGCCTATTCATAACTTCGTATTATAAATGATGTACTATCAGGTCACGACAAGACGTCTGAAGTTGGTGTACTAAAAACTAGTGACTTTCCGTTCTTCAAATATGCACCTATTACATCGTGTGATGTTTCCCAAAATAAAAACTGTTTAAGTGACCATCGGAGGAGATTACTTTGCAGTCGCTTAAAATGTACGTAACTCTTCACTGCAATGCACATATTCAAGAATGATGCATCTTACATTAAATTTTTACGAGTTAATATATCTCACTATAAAATAATAGTGTATTTACATCTTTAAACATTTCCTAATTCAATGATCATTCATTATATTTCTTGAATGCAGGATACAGGTTTTATTGTAACCGCAGTATACTGCTCAGTGTTTACATCAGAGGCACACTCCATCCTTTGCACGTCCGCTTCTCATACAGTCTATACCGCGTGCCCAGTAAACCTTGCGATTCTCGTGGCAATTCCACCAAGTCTAGTTATAAGACCATAGGTACTGGATCAGAACTTTTAAGTAGGCCTATAATAGCTCTGTTGGAAAGAGTGGGTGAAGAAAGAATAATCCTGAAGGTGATCAGAAAAAGAAAAAGGAATTGGCTGGGTCACAGGCTGAGAAGAAACTGCCTACTGAAGGATTCACTGGAAGGAATGGTGAACAGGAGAAGATTTAGTGGCAGGATAATATGTCAAATAATAGAAGGCATTAACTTTGGATCATATGCGGAGACTAAGAGGAAGGCAGAAAATAGGAAAGACTGGAGAATGCTGGGTTTGCAGCGACAGAACACTATGAATGAATGAATTAATGACGGGTTTCTAAGGGTCAAGGAAACTTCCTATGTTGGATTTCTGTGTAAAGATAGGAAAAGTATAGGTCTCATGTTATAGATTGAAGTAATTTATACACTTTACCTTGTTTTTATTAAATATCGCACAGTTGTAACTCCAATCTCGTATTCCGGTGTGAGATGAACCACAGTTCCAATTTTCCAAAACCACTCAATTATATGCACTTCTCTTCGATACTTAGCACAACATGTATTCTTTGGGAACTTCTGGAAGACGTTTTGCAGAGAAATTAAACATGTCACTCGAACAGTAGATCGTAATGTGTAAGGGCAAAGGCTTGTAATATCACTCTCTATAAAAAAATGCGTACTAATGTATTGCGCAGTATTCAAAATTTTTTCTGCAACAAAAAAGGAGAGAATGACGGACGGATAATCTAACAATCGGTTAATAGGGTGGCGGATAATCGGGGTTCTACTATATCTTTTTATAGAGCAGATATTTATCGGCTTTTCTATCAACATTTTTTTGTAACACAGACCCCCACAAGAAGATGGGGACCACTCATTTTCACCCCCAAACAGAATATCGATATAACAATGTAACTTATTTGTCTTAGAGCACCCTGTTGGCCAAGGATATTTCTTACACCATGACAATTGAACATTTCTATTTTCTTCCTCCACCCGCTATTTCAATATATAAATGTAGCGTCGATCTCCTATCTTGGTAAGCACATTTTGTTTCGTACGTCCAACTTTAAAACGGTTGCTCTTTTAATTCTACAAACAACGACCGCAATGTTCACTCAGAGCTATTTTACACAAAATTAATATGTAACACACATGTATGCACTTTTGATTAAACTAACACTCAACAACGCAACGCATTAACAGAACACCAATATAGTGCAACGTATTATTGTGAAGATGAGCTAGCCCCGTTTCGTACCGAGATGAAGCGAATCGATACCCCTTCCAGGTCCCTCTCAAGCTTGCGAATTAAGCTCGTAATCATGCCACAAGCATCTCACTGAACTCGCGATCCTGGAATGACTGCCAACAGTGAACTTAATATATGAAAACATTGAAGTTGTTAGTGTGTTTTCCATTTCTTCAAGGCAACTTTTCTTCAAATCAACCAACAGTTAACTATAAGATTTGTTAGCACTATTTTAACTACTGAACAGCAATTGGTAATGATTTTGCACATATAAGACAAATTTGATTGGCTGAGATTATTGTTTAAATTCTGCATTGTAGTAAAACCTGTATAAAATCACAATCTGTTACAGTAGGCCATGATTCATAAACAAGAAGTTGACAAATGAAAGCTGTAACTAGTGCTAATATAAAATAAGGTTATAGTTCTATTCTGATTCGAAAAATATAAGAATTATGACCACCAGGTGACAGTATAGGGATGTGGGTTGTCAGCTGTTCCAAAACCCCAGGAATATTTTGCATCGTATAAAATTCTCTATTCACTCTTTCAACCTCAGGTCCGTGTGGAAATTGTATATAATGTCGTGTCAAAAAAGCAATAATTGTTGCTGAAAGCTGACTCGCTGTGAATTTTGAAACATTGTTGACATCAGCTCCAGTTAGTTGAAAAGAGTCGAAATCATAGTATCTTAGAGTTAACAGTAGCTGCTGAATTGGAGTAAGCGGCCTATTTCTGTTTGTAAGATATTCAAGTTTGGATTCAATTTCTTGCAAAATGTTGAGTCCTCATTGTTTTGAAAATCTATTTGATATAACAAATTGAGTCATCATTCCTAGTTACCATACTATGTTCAGGTTCCACATCTTGTAAATATTCCATATATAATAACTCAGCATCAGAAAAAGCAGCCAATAAGATAATCAGTTGACTTTCAAAGCTTATCTTCCCCATATCAACGTTAGGTACTATATTAAACATTCCAAAGTATATTTTGCACGATAGCGTGTCTTCTCGCCATTACAGCAAACGACTGCCACGAATGGAAGTTGATTTTACTGAATTCAGAGTTGCCAACCTAGATAAGAAAGTTAGAATGTTACAAATAACTGCTCTATTGTTGTAATGAAAACCACTGCCTTCTATGTATACTACAATGCATGTAAAATCCATACGCAAAAGGCAGTCTTAATAATTAATATACATTATACGAAACAAATCACTGCATTTGAAATGTAATGAACTTTATTTAAACAATTCAAACTTCAGTTAACAAACAGAAATACAGATTATTCCAATTGATCCCGAAATATTACAAGTGCCTGAATCATTTTTACTCCTTCACATTGAAGTTGATGGTGAAGTTTGTACGTTGGCCGGACTGCTAACATCAGTCATCTGTTCATAGTATAATGTACATGAGGTGTATATAGTTCCAAAACCCGACATTTGCTTTCTAAGTAGTTCAGAGAAAAAGCCAAAAAACTATTTATAATATTTCCAGTGTTCAGATATGTAGGGAATTTTTATAGTTGCCTTTAATAGTAAATCTAAGGATAAAATTACATGTTTAAACTAAAAATATATATTATTGTAAGAGTTATTAGATTGTTAAATTTGGATATATCGTGGTTTGGAACTAACTACAGTATTGCAAATATCGGATTTTGGAACTAACAATAAAATATGTCGGGTTTTGAAACTAACAATAAAATTTATGTCGGGTTTTGAAAATTCTAATAGCGTTATTTTTCGTAAATAATCAACATTTTATACTAAGCAACTATTAATTTTATTTACTCCATGGAATATAATAAATAATACTCATTTAAGTATATCATCAGAGTGTTGTACTGAATCTTCTTTAAGTGTAAATTTTAAATGCTCAAATCGTTTTCTCACTGTGGTTCACAGGTAGTCGTTTTCTTCATCCTCATCCTTATCCTCGTCATGAATACGGCTTGTGGTATTCTTGTAATCTTCCAAGGTTTCCATGTCTCTTCAGTTATCTTAAACATTTTTTGAAGTAATTATTTGTTAACATTACCTAGTTTTTCCTCTTCGTTTATACATGTGCTTATGAGTAAATGTGATATTTTCTCCATTGTAGAGCACATTTCCCCCCTTTTCAAAATTCCTTTGTACAAATTTACAATACTTCTATAATTTTGTTCACCAGTTATCACAACTTCATTTTTTATTTCTATATCTTGATTCTTTTACTGAATTTTAGTTTGAAATATCAGCTATTTGGTGTTTTGAAAACAGTTTGTATATTCGTTTTCCAGTCATAAACTAGACAGTCCGTACCTAGCGGTGTCTGACTTTGGAATAAACTTCATATGTCGAGTTTCGGAACAATACCTAAACAAAATAAGTTGAGTTTTGGAAGGAACTCAATATTTTAAAGGTTGATTTATGTTAGAAATATCGAGTTTTGGAGGATGAAAATATGTTTTTCCAATGCATTTCAACCCAAAGATATATGAAATGATCGTAACTCATTTTTCATAAAAATAGCAGATGTCGACTTTTGGAACTATACACCTCACATACTGTATATTAAGATTTTTTCAAAATATTATTTTCAAAATATACTTTCGTACAAAAAATACTGCTCAATTCACATCTGCGTAATCCATTACAAAATCTCGGAAAATTAAAAACTCGCTCTGCCTGTTTTTCAAACTTTTCCTCGATCTTGTAAAAAGAACTTCCCAATCTTGTATCGTAATATACTATTCAAATGTTATATTATCAGTCATGTTTAAACATTCTCTAAATAGAGAGACAAAATGTTATTTTCCCAGCTTCTTTTTAAACAGCTGTGGTGTCGTCTGCCATATTTAATCAAATGTCAAATGAGTTAACTGTCTAAAATCCTGAATTTAAAGTTAACGATCTGTTAAGTCAAACTAGTATTGAAGCTATGAAAAAACTTGTATTTAACAAACTGTTAAATTATCTAATAATACTGTAGGACTACTTGGAAAAACCGACCATTTAAAGGGCACTTACGTGAGATCTTCCATTCCATCACAAAAATGGTATAAAAGTTTCTACATCAACACAGAGGTGAGAATATATCAATATATACAAAAATAATTCGAAATCTCCTTTCCTACAGAACCACTTTATAAGATCTTATGCTTACAAAATCTGAAACATTATTAAACCTATCCCAAAGAAGAAAGTAAAATTATTATCAGTTCACTGAAGGCAGAAAGTGATAGTGATTTTATATAAACAAGTAACAATAGCAGAGTGCTAGCTGTCAAAGAACTTGGCTTCACGGTATAAGAAATTGAGCAGTAAATATCAATTAAAAATTAATACGCTATACTTTTAACAGAGTTTCAATTTTGTCATTTTTAGTTACTCTGACGCTAAATCGGCCAAATAATATTGATTTTTTTTTACATTCAATTTTGTTTAATATGCACCATTTTAGTTTTTATTGCTCTTCTCTCTTCCTAAATAGGCTACAAAAAATTAGACACAACAATATTCTTTATCTTTCAATTTATGCGGTATTTACACTCTCTGTCATCGAGATTATTATAGTTGCCATCCTGGTTATCATGACGCTGGTCATACTATATTACGATACAAGGTTGGGAATAGTAATATGCGTTACAAGAGTGGTATGTTGAAGTTTTCATGTTCGAGGAAAAGTTTGAAAAAGCGAAACGTAGTTGGGCTTTTTTAATTTCCGAGAATTGAAAGAAAACGTACCGCTTGTGTATCGTACATTATTTTGTGCGAAGATCGTTTATTACATACCTGAAAGGGGAATTTCTAATTAGTTGCAATGAAATCTCCATCTTGGTTTCTGTTCAATGACGGCAAATTTGTAAAACAAAAATATCTATCTTCAACATTGTTGCTTTAAAATGTTTTCTGTGTTTACTATACTCCAGCAGGCCGTGATATACGTCTGTCTTTTTTTTTTGCCCCCAGTCTATAAATGCGAACTTAAAACAAACGGTAAGGTTATGTAATGACTTATTTTTCATTTTAATATTTTAACAATACTGTATTATTTATATAACATATTGCAGTAATAAGATCGGCATCTGGAATCTTGTTGATTTTTTCACGGCTTCCTTAATGTTACTTGCATCACGAATCCAGTAACTTTAGTGGAGCTGTAAAGTTTACTTAATTTTTGAAAATATTTAAAAACAATAATAAACGGTGCAATTTAGGTGAAATTGCAGTGGTAAGTTTCCAATTTATAATTATTACTATATTGAACGTCTCTAAAAATAATATGTTAGAAGCTAAAAGCAGTAAAATCAATATGTCACTTAAGCGGTAAGAAGAGGGAAATTGTTATGTGTGTTAGGTTGGGAATACTGAATGTGGAATTTTAGACTTACCGCGGATTGGTTTTGTGCGGAAACCAAGCAAATACGCACGATCTCGCACAAATGTTTTTTACAAAAATCAAGGAAAAGTTTGAAAAAAAAAACGAGCAGAACGTGTTTTTCAGTTTCCGAGATTTTGTAATGCACTTCACAAACGTGTATTGTACAGTTCTTTTGCACTAGCCTATAATATTATATTGAAAATAATATTTTAAAAAATCTTAGTATAAAGTACATACTACGTTGTTACACTATGAACAGCTGACTGATGTTAGCAGTCTGGGCAACGTACAAACTTCACCATCAACTTCAATGTGAAGGAATAAAAACGATTCAGGTACTTGTAATATTTCGTGTTCAATTGGAATGATTTTTATTTCATTTTGTTAAGTGAAGTTTGAATTGTTTAAATAAAGTCCAGTACACTTTAAATACAGTGATTTGTTTCGTATTAATATCTATTAATTAAGACTGCCTATTGCGTGTGAATTTTACATGCACTGTATTTGTAGCATATATAGAAGGCAGTGGTTTTCATTACAACTCTAGAGCAGTTATTTGTAATATTTCAACATACTTATCTAGGTTGGCATCTCTGAATTCAGTGAAATCAACTTTCAATTGTAGCGGCCGTTTGCTGTACGACCAAAAAACACACTATCGTGCAAAAATCCAATTGCAGTCCAAGAGGCCGTGACATTTCTATGGTTCTCTGACGAACATATAATTTGTAATTTTTTCTAGCGAAAATCACTAATAATATTGGTGAACTGATGGGTATTATACAACAGAAATTATTAGTATTAGTAATTTGTAATAATATTAGTAAAATAATGCAACAAGGCCGTCAAAATCATTAGAATTTAAATTCTCATTGAAGTGCATGGAAATGTAGATACATCCATGCTGATGAAAAATCCAGCGTACAAAGTGCTTGAGAATCACGTGGCTTACCCGACCGAAGAGTCACGTGCATCATAGCCATGACGGCATTGCGTCACCACACTTGTTGACGTCTGATTTGAATCTTTTATGTCGCAAATTTTCCTTTTACAAGGCACCTGCGGAAGTCATATTCCTACGCAAGTGGGAATATATGCGTCACGTGACTTGACAAAAACGAGATATATTTTAGCACAGTCTAGTATATACAGTCGCGAAGCTCAATACGTAGTAAATATGCAAACATTAGATAGTTGCTCACCACTAGGATCGCTGATATCGCCTCATTACAGGCAATGCAAAATAGTACCGTCACAGTCTATTGTTTCTAGCACCCTCAAAACTCAAGCTTCGTGACTGTATATAGTAGACTGTGATAATCCAGTTCTACGTACTTTGTCACGCTTCTTCCGAGTGGAATATTTAGTGTGAGACAAGACTGCAGCCGTTCCTAGATACTTATTTCTACGTCATCAGGCGAAATGTAAAGGGAAAGTATTATGTTTTGTGAAGACTATTACGCGCATGCAATCAGTGACCAATCCGTATAAGAATTCGCTCATTTTCCACCAATCACGATCATCTGTCACAGTAATATCACAGTTTAGTATATACAGTTGCGAAGGTTGGGATGATTTTTTGCATTTCTCGCGATAGTTGCTAGCCGCTTGGAGCGCTGTGAGTACTAGGAACAATAGACTGTGTCACTGCCATCGTGATCTAATACAGGCCGTAAGGCAGACCATGTAACTCGCTTAACCCGATGACGAAGGGCGGCGTTTCAACCATATAAATTAGTTGGAATGCATAAAGAGTAACATATATTTCTCTAAATGTAGTGTAATTGCATTAATAAAATTTAAAACAATGATTATGAGACATTTCAGACATAAATCACTTGTGAGTTAAGATGAAATATTTTTGGTGTGAAAATTACGTTGTTCGTATGTGTAATACTTGCCTTTATTTCGATTAAATATTGCGAAAATCTTGTACATTCATTTATGCACGATTCAATAATTTTCAGTTGCACCGCACGGATATTTAGATATGTTGAAATTATAGGTTATGTTTACTGTCCCATGTATGATACTCCGCACATTCAATTTGTCTGTATTTTAATACTACAATTTAGTATTGAATTATTGTATTTATCTACTACCTATGAGACGAAGTAACAATCGTACGTACACTAATTTCATAGGAGTGGTATGATTAGTTTTCTGTCTTTATTAAGGAAGGTAGATGTGCTATATTAAATCACAATATAAATTCATTTTTATTAAACCTCAAAGTAGCTTCCATTCTAAACTTAAAATGTTGATGCGACAAGATTATGTTAACATGTAAAATTCTCTTCACATTACAATAACATAGTGTTATAATTATTTTTGCAACATAGGCTATTATGTAACAAGAAGTAAAGGGAACTTTTGGACACATTACACTAAATAAAACTTAGCTATGATACGCAATAAAGTTATAATATACCCTAATAATTCACTGACCTCCATACACTGAAATAGACAACCCGAACATATATTACATCGAAAAGGCACTGAGTGTGCCGTATTTCGCATTGTTGTGAAAAGTTGTGTAAACTGTGAAATGTTCGTTATCGGTTGTAATAACTGTAAATGGCTAAAATACAATAATTTGAATAATAATATGGGACAAGGAGACGTTTGTGGTAGTATAAATATTGTAAGAAAAAGAGGTCAGAGTTATCCTTCTTCCGAAAGATCCAGGAAGGTGAGTTTATAAAATATAATATATACTTTATGAAAATAATATACAAACCTTATGTATTTCATATTTCAATAGTGGAAGGAAGGTGTTAATTTTTTCAAAAGAATACGATATCGAAAGTACAATACATTTTATCGTCTGCTGGGGAAAGGGTCTGTGATGAGGCGATAGTACGACCCTGGTGGTTAGCAACTATCTATGGATGCATATTTCAACTGTCTACGTTTGCATATTTAGTAAGTATTGAGCTTCGCAACTGTATTTGCTAAACTGTGGTAATATTGTCAAAATAATCTTGTCGCATCTGGTTTGCAATTGTCTGCATGTTGTCGCACCTGATTCGCAATTGTTCCTGGCTAGTACGGGAAATATTTAGAAGGCAGTGACGAGGAACATCATAACCTCAATATAGAAAAAAAAATCCCATCAACATCCTCATAATTAAATATTTTTAATTTTAATGGATTCAATTCCATACTTCTGTGGTTCAATGCAAGAACGCTGTAATGTTCAAACATTTAAGTAATGATATTAATTCAGATCTAAACCTTTTATTTATAATTTTATTCCTCTTATTTTGACTGTTGTACAGGCCTAAATATCCAAACATAGTTAAAAGAGAGATGACAACATAATGTAGTATCATTATGTACAATGGTTAGAATTTTCTTTAACTTTAATTTTCTCAGAACAAACTATGTTACAAGGTTCTTACATTGAACTACAGAATTGTACAATGAATTAGAAAACGTTTCTCTTAAGATCCCTACTATAAAGTTTTAAGCTTTTATTTAGAATTACCATACAGTACGTTAATGATAAGTTTAATTTTGTCTAGGTAACGTGAAGTTTAATAAAATTAATATTTTACATC
This sequence comes from Periplaneta americana, assembly GCF_040183065.1. NCBI lineage: Eukaryota > Metazoa > Arthropoda > Insecta > Blattodea > Blattidae > Periplaneta > Periplaneta americana. The sequence continues at coordinate 165,259,083 of NC_091128.1, forward strand.
GTTCCACTGTTCACTTACCACCTGTAGTTGAGATTCTTAATTCTAGATGGCAAGTTACATACTAGTAAATACAAGTTAACAGGTCTTCCTTATTCTTCAGTGATAAACTAGCTATAATAATAGTTTTTATGTAGAATATATAATAAATTATATTATAAAATAATATAGACCTAATATTTTACATCGTTCCACTGTTCACTTACCACCTGTAGTAGAGATTCTTAATTCTAGATGGCAAGTTACATACTAGTAAATACAAGTTAACAGGTCTTCCTTATTCTCCAGTGATAAACTAACTATAATAATAGTTTTTATGTAGAATATATAATAAATTATATTATAAAATAATATAGACCTAATATATTATGTCGTCCACACCTGTGGAGTAACGGTCAGCGCGTCTGGCCGCGAAACCAGGTGGCCCGTGTTCGATTCCCGGTCGGGGCAAGTTACCTGGTTGAGGTTTTTTCCGGGGTTTTCCCTCAACCCAATATGAGCAAATGCTGGGTAACTTTCGGTGCTGGACCCCGGACATATTCCACCGGCATTATCACCTTCATCTCATTCAGATGCTAAATAACCACCAAAGATGTTGATAAAGCGTCGTAAAATAACCTACTAAAAAAATAAAATAAAAAAAATATAAAAAAAATATTATGTCACATTTGTTTAATATTTGTATATAATACACAGGTCTATGCTTTTACTTCTCATGGGAGATTTGTTTTTCCATTTCCAGTGGTATCAAATCATTAAATATTTTAATTGTTGGTGGGAAGAAGGTCTCAACTCTGATTATAAAGAGGGTCTTAGAATCTAGACATTACAGATAATGAGGGATTTGTTAATTCATCGATCCAATTTATTTTTGAGTACATGTGTACCAAGATTGATTAATAATTGTATGTTAATGGAAGTCATAGTTGGATCCACCAATCAGAAGAAGCATGCTCATTGTCTCAACTCTTATATTCAACTATTATCGAGGGACTCTAAATTGTGAATAAAAATCAATGCTTCATCTTAGTTCAGATTTTTAACACTAGATGGCAAGTACTACTATGGCATACAGAAGGCCGTTCCACGTACGAAGTTCGATATGCAAGTAAATTAAATGGGTTATTATTTACTCGTATATATTTTTACTGTTTTTTTTTAAATATTCTTTTCACGAAATAGTCTTAGCAAATATCACTCGTGGATCCAGCTTTTCAGATAATTTTCCTCGAGTTTCACTCCGTGCTTGTGAAATTATCGATAAGATTGAACTCAGTCACGGTATTCCTTATGAAAATTATTTATAGAATTTCGAAGAAAACTAATTCCTTTACAGTTTTCATACCAAGGAGACAATTTATGACATCCGTGTGCAGATATTACTCCCAAGCTGTGAAATGAGTTTATTACTATTCGGTATCTACGACTCAATTAAATCAACACGTTGTGCAGAAACATAGTTCTATGTCCTTACTTATAGCTTTTAAGGAACCCGGAAGTTCGTTGCAAGCCCGGCACCGGTCACTATCCTCAACAAAATTAGTCCAGTCTCTACCATCATATCCCACCGCCCTCAAATCAATTTTAATATTATCTTCCCATCTACGTCTCGGTCTTCTCAAAGATCCTTTTCCCTTCAACCTCCCAACTAACACTCTATATGCATTTCTAGATTCACCCATACGTGCTACATGCTCTGCCCATCTCAAACGTCTGAATTTAATGTTCATAATTGTTAGGTGAAGAATACAATGCGTGCAGTTCTACGTTGTGTAACTTTCTCCTGTAACTTCATCCCTCTCAGTGCTATAGGCCTATGTAAAAATTAAATATATTGCCTTTAGACGCCATGAAGATGCACGGAGGCATGGCAGTAGAGCTCCATGCTCTCACGATCTCGGGCACGACGCTCCGACCGCCTTTTACCCCCTGGAGACAGGACTTCGGGGCCATTTTGGAAGTTCGACAAGGAGAAAAATTCCCCCACTACCCGGAATTGAACTCTCTGCAGAGGAGACGATGTCACCATAGTCTACGGTGCATACTAATGTTTGTTTCTTGTCTCATATTCTCAGCTCTAACTATTAAAGAGTATCAGTATGTGGATTTGTGATAATTCTTTTATTTCCTCTGTGTTACCGATGATAGGAATTATTGCATTCCATCTGTTGGCCTTGCATTGGCGGAGGGTACATTTTCTACGTTCGCGGACGCAGGAAATATGAAACGTACTGTATAATGTACTGATTCGTGTCTGGGGCAGGCACGTGAATAGCCGCGTCTATGGCAACAGTGCTAAAGTTCTGGTCTTCCATCCAGACTGCTCGGGTTGGATCCCCAGCCAAGCCGTGATGGAATTTGTAGTGAACAAAGTAGGCGTTGCAAAGGATTTTTCTCGAGGTACTCCTATTTCCCCTCTACCAATCCAACAACACACTCCACCTTCACCTCATTTCATTTATCAAATGCAATAATTAATTAAAAATAGGCTGGAGTAAAGTCTTGCGGTTACAGCTTTCCGACGCTGATAGAAAAGGTTTCGGGTTTCGGACTCAGGGATGGACCATCTGCCAGCATCGTATTCACGAATTCTACTCGGACCGCCTGTCGGACTTGGACAATCATCGCATATACAGGGTGTAACTAAAAGGTATAGTGAGGGATGTAATAGTTGAACGATTCGAGTATTTTCTAAGACAAGCAATGCTACACTGCGCATGCTCCAAGTTGAAAGTTTTGGTTCATGTGATGATATTTGCTTCGCTTTTCTGTTTAAATATCACATATCTATGCTGAGAAGGAATTAAAACTACAGCCTCTTAATAATTGCGCTACAAATCGTTTAACGTTTTCACCCGTTCAGCAATTACGTCCCTCACTGTACTGTAAGTCAAGACTTTAGGAAAACCTTCCTCACATCGAGAGGATGAAAATATGTTACATTTTATGAACATTGGTCCGGAAGCACTTCATTTTCTTGTTAGAGTTATTTTTCAACAACTCTGTTTACACTCTATGACGCGCAAGTTAGTTTGTGCGAGATCGTGCGTATTTGCTTGTTTTCCGCACAGAACCAATACGTGGTAAGTATGAAATACCACATTCAGTATTCCCAACGTAACACACATAGCATTTTCCCTCTTCTTACCGCTTAAGCGCGACATTCATTTTACTGCTTTAGGCTTTTAACATATTATTTTAGAGGCGTTTAACATAGTAATAATAATAAATTGGAAACTTACCACTGCAATTTCACCTAAATTGCAATGTTAATTATTGTTTTTAAATATTTGCAAAAATTAAGTAAAGTCTACTACTCCACCAAACTTATTGCATTCCTGATACAAGTAACATTAAGGAAGCCGTGAAAAAATCAACAAGATTCCAGATGCCGATGTTATTACTGCAATATGTTATATAAATAATATTGTTAAAATATTAAAATGAAAAAATAAATCATTACATAACCTTACCGTTTGTTTTAAGTTCGCATTTATAGACTGGGGGGAAAAAAAAAGACAGACGTATATCACGGCCTGCTGGAATATAGTAAACACAGAAAACATTTTATAGCAACAATGTTGAAGATAGATATTTTAGTTTTTAGAAGTTGCCGTCATTGAACAGAAACCAAGATGGAGATTTAATTGCAACTAATTAGAAATTCGCCTTTCAGGTATGTAATAAACGATCTTCGCACAAAATAATGTACGTTTCTCTTTTTCAATCTTTTCCTCGAACATGAAAATATCAACATACCGCTCTTGTAACGCATATTACTATTCTGTATGGAATTCCACACAATGTCGTGACTATAGAACACTACACTTCATACCAGAACACAAACACAGAAACAGATGATATACGTTATTAAATGTAAGGCGTGCCTTTTAATTGAAGGGTTCAGAGCTATAGCGGGCCAAGTGCCATTTATTAAAAACGGAGAAAGCAAGGGTTAACGTTAAATAAATGCCATAATTTAATGAAGATTGACATATCACTTAATTTTAAAGTGCATACTTTATTTTACTTGCTATATGTTTCTTTAAATCACTTAATTTTAACTCTTGTTTTCTCCGTTTTTAATAAATGGCGCTTGGCCCACTATGGCTCTGAACCCTTCATTTACACAATGTAGACTATAGGGGGCACAGTGCAAGTGCAAGTGCAAGAATCCGACCCGGATACGACCTAGGAAAGCCAAGCCAAGGGGCACGTGGACACAGAGTCGCATGTTCACACCGTTTGAGTGTTGAATTGTACAATTGCGCGTGAATCCGTGAGGTTGTGTGTCAAGGCTGCGGACATGGGAAACGACACTGAACAATGGTCAGCATTACGCAACGGCTGCAGCCAACCGATGAATGATTACATGACCGCTGAAACTTCGATGAAGACATGCCTTCATCAGACAGTCAGTCACTGTTGGGCAACCCAAGCTAATGCGAGTGATTTTAACCCTCATATTGGCAAAACTTCATTCCTCACACTTACTTACTTACTTACTTACTTACTTACTTACTTACTTACAAATGGCTTTTAAGGGTATATGTACGTGAACGACCAGAAATATTATCAGAAAATGGAGGCCCTAAATTTATAAAATTTTATAAGGAAATAAACTCACAATTGGACAAAAATTACAAGGTACCACAACAAGACTTATTAGAACTTAAATATCTGATAAAAGTATAGAAAAAGGTTACTAATAATATTTTTTTAGAATTCACTTTTTACTTTAAATTGAATTTTCCAATATTTGAAAATTTTCACACATTATTTCATAACTCCACAACCATTAGAAACAGAATTCTTAAATTTTTTACACTGATTTAACATGCATTTATGCAAAGTGTAGACTACAATAATGCCTATTTCTTTTAAAATAAAAAATTAGGTTACAAAACATTATGTAAATTTTTATTATATTTCATATGGAACAAATAAAAAATTAATTGTATTAAAATAAACAACTCTACATGTCTGAGAGTAGTCTACTTTTAAGAAATAAGTTTTCATTACATGCAGGAAAAATGTTAAAGACCTCAGAGAGACCATAACAGTGTTATGGTTGCCAAATGATGTAGTTGCAGAATTTTTTTTTTAATACTTTGATAAAATTGGATTCAAAAATATTATTAGTAACTTTTTTTATACTTTTATCAGATACTTAAGTTCTAATAAGTCTTGTTGTGGTACCTTGTAATTTTTGTCCAATTGTGAGTTCATTTCCTTATAAAATTTTAGAAATTTAGAGCCTGCATTTTGTGATAATATTTGTGGTCGTTCACGTACATATACCCTTAAGGAACCCGAAGGTTCATTGCCGTCCTCACATAAGCCCGCCATCGGTCCCTATCCTGTGCAAGATTAATCCAGTCTCTGTCATCATATCCCACCTCCCTCAAATCCATCTTAATATTATCCTCCCATCTACGTCTCGGCCTCCCCAAAGGTCTTTTTCCCTCCGGTCTCCCAACTAACACTCTATATGCATTTCTGGATTCGCCCATACGTGCTACATGCCCTGTCCATCTCAAACGTCTGGATTTAATGTTCCTAATTATGTCAGGTGAAGAATACAATGCATGCAGTTCTGCGTTTTGTAACTTCCTTCATTCCTCACACTAGTTTATTAAACCGTGTCGGACTGTAAAGAAAACACACTATCGCAATGTTAATATTTGATATGTTGCAGCAGTGCTGACATCCACTCCTTCATAGTTTCCTCGGACATTGTTCACTTTATTTCGTTTTCTTTCCTTTTAGTTTTTATCGCCATTGTACGGCCAATGCCTCTAGTCAAGTGCCACTGTATTGAATAAAAAAATATATATGTTTTATATGATGTTCAATATTATAGTATTGTGAAATTTTGGTTAAATTTAATTTTCCTCCAATTTCTTTTCTATTGTTCTATTAAAATTATAGCGTATAGCCTATTAATCTGTTATAACCTATAGGATACTTTGTGAATTTAAGGGTTAAATAAAAACAGAACTGGACTGTTAGGTTAGTTTCAGATATACAATGGATTTTAGTTTATTCTATATGTAAGAAAAGAGGAGACAAGTTTGTCATACTAGTGAGAAATATTTGGAAGAATTAATCACCGTGCGTACAGTATGTTAACTCGCATTTGTAAATTATATAAAAATAATTTTAAAATATAAATAAATGTAAATAAATATAAATAATAATTTAAATGAATAAATGACTGTAAATTAAAGTAAATCGTATGAAATAGTAATATGCGTTACAAGAGCGGTATGTTGACGTTTTCATGGTCGAGGAAAAGATTGAAAAAGCGAAACGTAGTTGAGCTTTTTTAATTTCCGAGAACATGAAAACAAACATACCGCTCGTGTATCGTACATTATTTTGTGCGAAGATCGTTTATTACATACCTGAAAGACGAATTTCTAATTAGTTGCAGTGAAATCTCCATCTTGGTTTCTGTTTAATGACGGCAACTTCGGAAAACCAAAATATCTTTCTTCAACATTGTTGCTATAAAATATTTTCTGTGTTTACTATACTCCAGCAGGCCGTGAAATACGTCTGTCTTTTTTTTTCCCCGCAGTCTATAAATGCGAACTTAAAACAAACGGTAAGGTTATGTAATGATTTATTTTTCATTTTAATATTTTAACAATATTATTTATATAACATATTGCAGTAATAACATCGGCATCTGGAATCTTGTTGATTTTTTCACGGCTTCCTTAATGTTACTTGTATCAGGAATGCAATAAGTTTGGTGGAGTAGTAGACTTTACTTAATTTTTGCAAATATTTAAAAACAACAATTAACATTGCAATTTAGGTAAAATTGCAGTGGTAAGTTTCCAATTTATAATTATTACTATGTTAAACGTCTCTAAAAATAATATGTTAAAAGCCTAAAGCAGTAAAATGAATGTCGCGCTTAAGCGGTAAGAAGAGGGAAATTGTTATGTGTGTTACGTTGGGAATACTGAATGTGGTATTTCACACTTACCGCGTATTGGTTCTGTGCGGAAAACAAGCAAATACGCACGATCTCGCACAAAATAATAACAAATAGCAACAGACACGTTAAAGCTCATATATATCCTTAATTTGATTTCGCAGATCCCAAGTCCTATATCTGAAAATGTTTCGCAAAGCTTCCCCCTCTTAAGTTTTGTACACTTTTACGGAATACCCCTGTATATATTTACAAACGTGCATGATGGTAAATGTTAGCAAATAGTGGATAATATAACCAGAAGATAAGTTTGAGTACATAGGCCTATTGTTAATGTTACGTGACTGAGGTAAATGCCGCAAGATGAACTTACATAAAGGTTTCGTAACAAGGATTGTCTTCGGCGAATTTTCAAAGATCAAAGAGTGAAGGTGAGTTGAATGTCAAAGCGAGACATCCTTAATAACCTCTGACATAACCAACACTGGACGATCGTTCACAATTTGAGCACGGTGATATCCAAGACGAGGACTTCGGGGGTTAGGTACAGCTTACAGCAGTAAAATTTCCGAAATATTCAACATTTTTTTCCCTCCATTACTCTACACTGGTGGCCATAATTCTGGAAACTTTTTGTTTTTGTACTGAATTATTATAACATCTGCATTGATTGACACATTTATACAATTGAAGATGTTACTCATGACTGTTTCGTTAATTATGGGGTTATAATAAAGGTATTATATTAAATCCTGAATATTTTAACAATAAATAATCATTACTATGTGGGAAATTATGTTCTTGTCGTTTAAGATCTAAATATTAATTTCAGATTTCATTATAATTTTCCATTATTTACTGTAATACAAACTGGCCCAGTTTTGATTTTAAGATTATTGTTCATCGGTAGAAGCATTGTTGAGCACTGTTAGCATAAAATGTGGACATTATTAGTGTGTTTCTATCATTAGTCTGACTTAAGATTTCGTTAGGTTAATATCTGATTGCTTTACAACAAATTTTATTGATCATTTTATCACAATGGATCCACGAAAGGACTGGACACCTTCTAGGGCAGTCGCGCTTCGAGAAGAAGGCTACACATTCAAGGAAATTGGAAGAAAACTTGGTAATGGTGCTACAGTGTCTGGCATCCAGAAGGTATGGCGGAAGTACAAATTCACAAAATCTTGTAATGGAACACTTAGGACTGGTAGAAAACCTAAAGTAAGTCCAAGAGATGTGAGGCAGATTTGTCGATTAGCATTGAAAGATCAAAGAAACTCTTCTAAACGACAAGAACATAATTTCCCACATAGAAATGATTATTTATTGTTAAAATATTCAGGATTTAATATAATACCTTTATTATAACCCCATAATTAACGAATCAGTCACGAGTAACATTTTCAATTGTATAAATCTATGAATCAATGCAGATGTTATAATAATTCAGTACAAAAACAAAAAGTTTCCAGAATTATGGCCACCAGTGTATCTAGTACAATAATGAAAATTAGTATATGTAAAACACTGCCCTTGTGCTATGTGATAAAAATATTTTTACGATTAAAAACAATTTTTTTTTTTTTTTTTCAAAATTCAAATTGGTGGCAGTTCACTGTGCAGTGACGAAGCGTTTCCCTCATAACTCAAAAACTGTGGAACATTCTGTGGCGAAATTTGTTGTGTATATTTATGCATGTAATATCTACAATATGATGCAAAATCACTTCTCTAGCTTTGATAGATTGACTGATAAAAAATAATTTCATTTTAAAAAGCTGTCAAATATCAGTATTTTCTTCTAACGCAAAATAAAAAAATATATATTTATTAAAGAATGTAGTTGAAAGAGCATGATATTGTAAACATGATTTCAGGAATAAAATAAAAGAGAGAGAACATGAAAAAGTTAACAGGTTTATGAGTTATGAGGGAAAAGCTTCATCACTGCATAGTCAACTGCCACCGTTTTGAATTTAAAAAAAAATATATAATCTTCATCTTACGATGTTTGGTGACGTATACACGTCCGTTGATGTGACATATTAATGAATTTTAAATACTATTATAGTCACAATCATGCCATGGTATGAAAGAAAAATTTCACAACCTCGAGCGGGAATCGAACCTGCGACTTCCGGTCAGGCCTGACCGGAGAACAGGAAGTCGCAGGTTCGATTCCCGCTCGAGGTTGTGAAATTTTTCTTTCATACCATGGCATGATTGTGACTATAATAGTATTTAAAATTTTAAAAAAATAATAATTTTGTTTTAATCGTAAAAATATATTTTTTTTTTTTTTGCATATAGCAGAAGGACAGTGTTTTACACATACCAATTTTCATTATTGTACAAGATACAGTAATAGAGTAATAGTAATATACGTTACAAGAGCGGTATGTTGACGTTTTCATGTTCGAGGAAAAGATTGAAAAAGCGAAACGTAGTTGAGCTTTTTTAATTTCCGGGAACATGAAAACAAACATACCGCTCGTGTATCGTACATTATTTTGTGCGAAGATCGTTTATTACATACTTGAAAGACGAATTTCTAATTAGTTGCAATGAAATCTCCATCTTGGTTTCTGTTCAATGACGGCAACTTTTAAAAACTGAAATATCTATCTTCAACATTTTTGCTATAAAATGTTTTCTGTGTTTACTATATTCCAGCAGGCCGTGATAAACGTCTTTCTTCCCCCCCCCCCTCAGTCTATAAATGCGAACTTAAAACAAACGGTAAGGTTATATAATGATTTATTTTTCATTTTAATATTTTAACAATATTATTTATATAACACACTGCAGTAATAACATCGGCATCTGGAATCTTGTTGATTTTCTCACGGCTTCCTTAATGTTACTTGCATTACAAATGCAGTAACTTTTGTGGTGTTGTAGACTTTACTTAATTTTTGCAAATATTTAAAAACAATAATTAACAGTGCAATTTATGTGAAATTGCAGTGGTAAGTTTCCAATTTATAATTATTACTATGTTAAACGTCTCTAAAAATAATATGTTAAAAGCCTAAAGCAGTAAAATGAATGTCGCGCTTAAGCGGTAAGGAGAGGGAAATTGTTATGTGTGTTACGTTGGGAATACTGAATGTGGTATTTCACACTTACTGCGTATTGGTTCTGTGCGGAAAACAAGCAAATACGCACGATCTCGCACAAAAAAAATGTTGAATATTGCCAAAAATTTTACTGCTGTAAGCTGTAACCTAACCGCTTAAAAAAATACATATTTCATCCCTTCTGATTTGTAAGTTACATATCGTATATTCACATCAAATGTAGGCCTAACCTTCGTTACTTTTTTGAATAAATAACGTCGCTTAAATATTTGTGTATTTTTCGTACCCGTTACATGTATCTAATTTCTTTGGATTACATATAAATGGGAATGTAATAATACAGGGTGGTCCAAAAGTCTCCATCCGAATTGATAAAAAAAACTAATATAATTTAATTGCTTCCACGTATGTTAATTGATATTATTTTCTCATTACATTTCCTAGCTGTCATTCTTGGACGGCCAAAATTCAATACCTGAATGTAAGTACATAAAATATAATGTATGGGGTTATTCAAAAGTCGGACACTTTTAAAATCGTATATTTGTATGGAAAATAAGTCTTGTATATAAATAAAAATACATCATTCCATTCACAACTCAGTAGGGTTTAATTATGAAAAAATAAATTGGTATGAAATTCAGATATTCCAGCCATTTTGTTTTTCGGCCATTAATATCGCCCCCTTCGAAGGCTCTGTACTTCGCCCTGAACAAAATCCTGCTGCGAAATGGTCTGGATTTCCTGAGCAATTGATAGCTTTGGTAAAAGAGGGGCATTTAAGGAAACTCCTTCTTTTATATAACCCCATAGCCAAAAATCGGCAGACTGTATCTTGTGATAGTAGAAATAGACGCTAAGGAAGTTGGGCTTATTGTGCGACTCCGATTGCATGTTACATATTCAGAATATTGGCTTATTTATTGACATTTTTTGTAAAAACCATCGCAGTACAAACACTATGAATTTCATGACATTTGGTGTACTAGAATTTGTTTATCTGTCACATGTTTGGTCCCTTAAAATGTTCTAATAAGTATCGGAAATGAAGAAATATTACAGGGTTACACTTCAAACTATTTAGAGTACCGTTACTGTATTTTGTGAAACTGTTAACAAATTTCAGAACATGACCAAATCGCGTCTGCACAAATAAAACAATTATTTCAAGGAATTTATTTAGAAAAAAACACGTAGTCACCAACAAAAATAGCTCGGATAGCTTTGATTTGTTTTATTTCTAAATAAACGTTGTCAAGGAGATCGAAATTAAACAAATGAAAATACGTATTTGGTCGTTGAATCATACGTACTGTTTTGTGAATGAAATTGCATTCTTTTTGTGCAAAACTTATTTAACCAATTTTTCAGGGATTTCAATAGTGTCATGGCTTTTGAACAACCTGTGCAGTTTGAGTAAAATGTATGGAAAATTGCTAATAACTTTTTAATAGTAGTTTTATAAGATAAAATGCTGTGTATGAGAGTTTCTTGGAGTAAATCAAGAAATTCTGTACATGTTAATAAAACTAATTTTTTACTTTTGCTCAGAATGTCAAAAAATATATTTTTTAAATTACATTTTCCATTTATTGCTTCATTTTTTATATCCTTCCGGTTGTGAAATGTAAAAAAATCACATTTTCATAATGACCTCCATTTATTGCCAAACAATGCATGAATCTATCTTAGGAATTATTGTCTGATGCTTTCGGCTATGTTTTCAATTGATCTGCTGCATCTCATAGCTGATCTTTATTTTAACTCTTGTAAGTTGTCTGGCTTATATCGGTAAAACCCTTAGTTTCATATAATCCTATGAAAAAATATAATTAATTGAGGTCAGGGGATCTTGAGGGCCATTCGAATCTTCCTCTTATACCAATCCATCTTCCAGGAAACTCTTCATCCATATAGTGTATCACCCGCCTTTCAGAATATGCAAGACCACTATGTTGCTGGAACCAAGTATCTTCTTGAATTTAAATGTTTATATTGAAAGATGGTGGTCACGAATTAAACCAGTCCACACCTTAGCTTTCTTACGATGTTGGTTATCTATTAGTCAGTTGAATCTTCTAGATACTAGTAACGAAAGGTGTGACGATTTATAACAAACATTTAGGCAGAAATCAGCTTCATCAGAGAACAATGTTTTCTTCACAAGTTTGGGGTTCTGGTTGATCATATAAAAAACGGGTTTTGCAAACACAGAACTCACTTCTTCTGTCAAATACCTTCACTAAGTTCTTCGAGAAGATGTGCTTTGTATATCTGGCATTTGACTGCTTTCATTAAGTGACTTATAGGTTTTTGCCTGACATCATGGTCAATTTATAGTTTGGAGAGTGGATAAAATGAGGTTTAACTTTCACAGATCTTCCAGACTTGGAGCCACCGGCGTGGCTCAGTCGGTTAAGGCGCTTGCCTGCCGGTCTGAAGTTGCGTTCGGGCGCGGGTTCGATTCCCGCTTGGGCTGATTACCTGGTTGGGTTTTTCCGAGGTTTTCCCCAACCGTAATGTGAATGCAAGGTAATCTATGGCGAATCCTCGGCCTCATCTCGCCAAATATCATCTCGCTATCACCAAACTCCTCGACGCTAAATAACCTAGTAGTTGATACAGCGTCGTTAAATAACCAACTAAATTAACAAATCCAGACCTGGGTTTATATTTCTGCAGTGCCTGGGAAAAGTGACACAAGTCAGTTTCCACAAACCTTTGTTGATAATTTATTGACAACTTACGGAACATCTGCTCGCTTGGAAAAAGAGAGATAAATATTTCTCTCATTACAATAATTCATACAGATAAAAATCAAATCGACATAAACCAGTGTAAGTTATCAATAAATTATCAAAAAAGGTTCGTGGAAACTGACTTGTCACTTTTCCAAGGCACTGCAGATTTAATACTTCCAATATTATTGATTTTTCTTTTAATTTTAAATACTATAAACTGAATAATATTTATTTACAGAAGCTTTTCTTTAAACAAAGCAGTTACCTCCTGTTGGGTTCTCTTCCTAACCCATAGCCAGTCATTAGAACTTCAACTTTAATTTTGCTCACCAGTGTAGTAGAGCGGGAAATAACGTTCTACTCTCTCGGAAGTTTACTATAATATTAATCAGTCACTGCTAACGAGAAACAGACAGGGCTTACCTTTGAAAATTCTCTTAAGTTCCTTCAAATTAACGGGGAAAAAAACTTAGTGAGATAAGTAACAGTGAAAAGCTGAGATAAATAACGGTGAAAAACTTAGTGAGATAAGTAACAGTGAAAAGCTGAGTGAGATAAATAACGGTTAAAAACTTAGTGAGATAAGTAACGGTGAAAAACTTAGTGAGATAAGTAACGGTGAAAAACTTAGTGAGATAAGTAACGGTGAAAACTAAGTTAGATAAGTAACGGTAAAAATTTAATAAGTAACAGTGAAAAGGTGAGTGAGATAAATAACGGTGAAAAACTTAATGAGATAAGTAACGGTGAAAAACTTAATGAGATAAGTAACAGTGAAAAGCTGAGGGAGATAAATAACGATGAAAAACTTAGTGAGATAAGTAACGGTGAAAAACTTAGTGAAATAAGTAACTGTGAAAAACTTAGTGAGAAAAATAACGCTGAAAAACTTAATGAGATAAGTAACGGTGAAAAACTTAGTGAGACAAGCGGCCAACAAGCCTGGATCTCATATAAACACTATCTCTCAGTCCCAAAATTCCCCTACAAATATGCGCGATCTCGTATCTTTTGTTTCTTCTCCCAGTTTCCCCTTCTTTCATTGCTATGGACCGAGTTGAAAAGCACGACGCATGAAGTGAATCTTACTCTTCTTCTCCGTGTAACCACAGTCTAGTACATACAGTCGCGAAGCTTGAGTTGTGAGGGTGCTAGGAACAATACATTGTGCCGGTATTATTTCGCATTGTCTGCAATGAGGCGATATTAGCGATCCTAGTGGTTAGCAGCTATCTATGGATGCATATTTATTACGTATTGAGCTTCGTGACTGTATATACTAGACTGTGGTGTTACCACGAGCAACGGCAGAGCTTAAAGAAAACCCTTTCATGTGAATTGCAATTTGTTCCCCTTCTTGTAGGCCAAGTATATACACTTCATGCCAAAAATACATTATTTTATACATTCTGTACAAAATGAAAACAAATGTTTTATAAACATGCGCGAGATTAGTTCATATACTAGAAAATTCTTATACACAGCAGTTTTTAATAAAATTAAAAAGTTACAAACTACGTCTCCATACTGAATATTCACTATATATTTTTTAATTCATATTATAAAATCGCAACAGCGTACGAAAATTTACTAGACAAAGTTACTATTATAATTCCTTTATTATGATAGGAAATGCTACGAAAGGATTTGATGTTATCAATACATGAGGCGTTCAGAGCAGAAGTGGTATAAGTCAAAATGGGTAATGAGGGTTAAAGTGAACATTCTGTAAAATATAGCGCAAAATAGGAATTAGTATTACCTTCTTGCTATCCACTGACTACTAATAGTTTAAATAAATTGAATATTAATTGCTACTTTGCGCTGTATTTTACAGAATGTTCACTTTAACCCTCATTACCCATTTTGACTTCTACCACTTCTGCTCTGAACGGCTCGCATGTACAAGCATCTTCAGTTGGAAGTTACTTTATCCAGGGAAAATCAAAGCCTCGAATGGTATTTATTGGAACTATTTCGCGAATATAATAATAAAAATTAATAAAAGTTGTTAATGACTCATATTATTGTTAAATAAGGTATTTAGTTTTAAAATTTTTGTAATATTATATTTCAAGAACTGGTATGACCTGCTACGAGTAGGCCTATATTCTTAAAGAAAGAGCGAAATTACATATACGACCAGAGCGATCTAGTGTTAACTACCGGAACTAACTGTAACTGATGAATGACACATAAAAGTAATGAACAATGAAAATATACTCTTATATTATAAGCCCAGTGAAATTTGTTTCTTGCTCGGAAACTTCCCCGAATCTATTCAACTGTCCATTATTGTAAGAAAAAATTAATTTACACACAACCAGTCATGGCCTTCTATGTTTTCTACCAAGAAGTAAACAATTACCTGTCGATTATTTAAAATGGTAATATTCCAATAATAGTTATAAGTTATAATCCGTGCAAGATTATTTATTAGAAAATAATTTAATACGGGGATAGCAATCTTCGCCCACATCTCATTTGCCTCCCGTACCCCTTCCTATTCTCTACTCTGTTTTCTCGCATCTCCTTCTCCCTCATTTTCTCCTCTGTTTATGACGTAGAAGTACGTCTTTCTCCTCGCTACATATTGGAGCAATTACTTGAGAATTGACTGTCGAATAAAAATGCAATCCCTCTCTCCCTTGTCTTCCCTTGTTCTCCTCATCCCTTTGTTTTCCTTTGTTTGCCTTGTCTTCGTCTATTTCCTTTGTTCTCCTTACCTTTCCTCTGTTTTCCTTGCCGTCTCCTTCTTCTCCTTATATTCCTCTTATTCTTCTTGTATTCCCCTTGTTCTCCTTCTATTCCCATTGTTATCCTTGTACTCCTCTTGTTCTCATTGTATTTCTTGATCCCTCTTGTTTTCTTGTACTCCTCTTGTTCTATTTTCCTTCCCCTTCTTCTCCTTATATTCCTCTTATTCTTATTGTATTCCCCTTGTTCTCCTTCTATTCCCATTGTTATCCTTGTATTTCTTTATCCCTCTTGTTTTCTTGTACTCCTCTTGTTCTATTTTCCTTCCCCTTCTTCTCCTTATATTCCTCTTATTCTTATTGTATTCCACTTGTTCTCCTTCTATTCCCATTGTTATCCTTGTATTTCTTTATCCCTCTTGTTTTTTTGTACTCCTCTTGTTCTATTTTTCCTTCCCCTTCTCCTTATATTCCTCTTATTCTTATTGTATTCCCCTTGTTCTCCTTCTATTCCCATTGTTATCCTTGTATTTCTTTATCCCTCTTGTTTTTTGTACTCCTCTTGTTCTATTTTCCTTCCCTTTCTTCTCCTTATATTCCTCTTATTCTTATTGTATTCCCCTTGTTCTCCTTCTATTACCATTGTTATCCTTGTATTTCTTTATCCCTCTTGTTTTCTTGTACTCCTCTTGTTCTATTTTCCTTCCCCTTCTTCTCCTTATATTCCCCTTATTCTTCTTGTATTCCCCTTGTTCTTCTTCTATTGCCCTTGTTCATCTTATAATTTACGTATTCTCTTTCTCTTCCTATTCTTCTCGTTTTCTTCCCCTTCTTCTCCTTATATTCCTCTTGTTCTACTTGCATTCCCCTTGTTCTTCTTCTATTCCCCTTGTTCATATTATAATTTTCGTATTCTCTTTCTCTTCCTATTCTTCTCCTTTTCTTCCCCTTCTTCTCCTTATTCTTCTTGTATTCCCCTTGTTCTTCTTCTATTGCCCTTGTTCATCTTATAATTTTCGTATTCTCTTTCTCTTCCTATTCTTCTCCTTTTCTTCTCCTTTTCTTCCCCTTCTTCTCCTTATATTCCTCCTGTTCTTCTTGTATTCCCATTGTTCTCCTTGTATTCCCATTTTTCTCCTTGTATTCCCATTATTCTCCTTGTATCCCCCTTGTCCTTGTACTCCTTGTTCTCCTTGTATTTCTTTATCCCTCTTGTTTTCTTGTACTCATCTTCTTCTCCTTTCCTTCCCCTTCTTCTCCTTATATTCCTCCTGTTCTTATTGTATTCCCCTTGTTCCCGTTCTATTCTTCTTGTTCTCCTTGTCTTCCTACTGTTTTCCTTACTTCCCCTTGTTCTTGTCCTTCTCCTTATATTCGAATTGTTCTCCTTCTACTCCTTGTGTTTTCTTGTTCTTGTTCATGTCTTCCCTTGTTCTCCTTGTAGCCCGTTATTATTGTCCTTATATTCCACTTGCTCCTCTGATCTTTCTCTTGCTCTCTTTGTCTTTCTCTTGCTTCCCTTGCTTCCCCTTGTATTCCTCTTGCCCTTCTTGTATTCCTCTTTTTCTTGTTCTTATTGTATTCCTCTTGTTTCTCTATTCTTCTTGTTCTTGTATGCCTCTTGTTTTCTTTGTATTGTTCTTCTTCTCTTTGTATCTCCTTACTATCCTCTTTGTATTCTCCTTGTTTTCCTTATATTCTCGTTGTTTTTTCTTGTATTCTCCTTCTATTACTCTTGTTCACCCTATATTCTCGTTGTTCTCTTTTCCTTCCTCTTATTATCTTTGTATTCCCCTTGTTCTCCTTGTATTCCCCTTGTTCTCCTTGTATTCCCCTTGTTCTCCTTGTATTCTTCTTGTTCTCCTCGTATTCCCCTTATTTCCGTTGTATTCCCGCTGTTTACTTAGTATTCCCCTTGTTCTCCTTGTATTCCCCTTGCTCACCTTGGACAGGAGATCGCTTCCACACGTAATTTTACGTAAAGATATGCAGAAAATTAAAGCTATGCACTTGTCTTCGTCTACCTCCTGGCTCTCTCCTCTGCCTATTTACCCGTTGCCCTTGTTCAATGCAGTTTGTCCTTCCTGCCAGATGAATCATTTCTTGTTACGGCATCAGTCTATATCCAGATATCCGTGGCACTGCACGTGTGCAATATACTCGGTTCTCCTTTTCTGTGCTGCGGGTTGTACGCTTGTATCCGGTATTTACTTCAAATGTCTTCAGTCTGTTATTTTATGGTTATTATTTATGGTGCAAGTATACAGCTCTTCATTGCACGTGTTCTGAGTTGCGCTAGGTTTGAACTACTGTAGTCTGCAAGCAATGACTCCGTCTGTCTTGTTCAAATTTCTTCCGTTTTTGACTTGATATCACTCCGTCTCGGCAGTGCGTTGCATATTAAATGACAAATCCCGTCAAAAAGTGGCAGGCAAGCGCTTGCTTGGCCCGGGATAAGCGACACAAACGAGAACTCAGAAAAACAGGCAAGCAAATATCTTGGCAAGATCGCCGCGACGTTGGCGGGGTGGTGGGGGGCGAGAGAAGCTAAAACTGTTGGAAGAGCCACGGGTTCAGTCGGGCCAAGATGTGGTACAATGAAGACCAGGAAGAGGAGGAGGCCGACCTCCTGTTCAGCCCGGCCCTCATGGCCCGGCGGGCGAGCGAGAGCTGGATCAACACGCCCCCTGTAGAGGTAACTACGAGCATGCATCGGCTTACGGCGTTGTAATGTTCCTCCCATCGCACTTAGGTGTAGCTGTGGTGTAACTCTTATTATTAAGCGCGAACTGAACCTTGGCTGCTGTTCAGTATTTCACAAGGAGCCGCTTGTATTTTGGTGTTACAATGGCCCTTGACATGCGCAGTAGACATTACATTTCAAGGCCGTCTGTTGAATCATCTACCAACTTACTACAATGTTTTAATGACCGCTCTTGCACGTTAATGCAGTAGCTTATTTACTTATTTATTTATTTATTTACTTATTTATTTATTTATTTATTTATTCTTTATTTATTTACTTGATTATTTACTTATTTACTTTTTCACTTAATTTATTTAGTTATATATGTATATGTATTTACTTATTTATTTATTTATTTATTTATTTATTTATTTATTTATTTATTTATTTATTTATTCTTTATTTATTTATTTGATTATTTATTTACTTATTTACTTTTTCACTTAATTTATTTAGTTATATATGTATATGTATTTACTTATTTATTTATTTATTTATTTATTTATTTATTCTTTATTTATTTACTTGATTATTTATTTACTTATTTACTTTTTCACTTAATTTATTTAGTTATATATGTATATGTATTTACTTACTTATTTATTTATTTATTTATTTATTTATTTATTTATTTATTTATTCTTTATTTATTTACTTATTTACTTTTTCACTTAATTTATTTAGTTATATATGTATATGTATTTACTTATTTATTTATTCATTTACTTATTTACTTACTTATTTATTCATTTATTCCTTTACTTATTTATCTATTTACGTATTTATTTGTCTATTTATTTAGCTATTGTTTATTTGTTTGTTTATATATTTATTTATTTTCCTATACCAGCTTTTTTCGAAGAATTTCGACGGCAGTTTGCTCTGCCAACATCTCTGAGGGATGACATTGTGATAATTGTGTTACAAAAATCCTGCCAAATCCTAATTAATCACATGGTGCAACATTAATAGCAATTGTAATTTTTCACGCACTTTTCTTTGTTTCCCTTCTTTAAAATTTAATATCTATGTTTACATATGTATAATAATTTTTTTGAGGATATACTGAGTCCGTAAGGGCTACCTTCAATGGGGGGCAGTTTACTACTATTATTATTATTATTATTATTATTATTATTATTATTATTATTATTATTTACTTCTTCACATATTTATTTATAAACGCATATTTATTTATTTATCCATTTAATTCTTTATTAATTCATCTACTTATTCTTTCATTTATTTATTTATTTACGTATTTATTTAGTTATTTATGATTTATTCGGTTATTTATTTACTTATTTACTTTTCACTTATTTATTTAGTTGTATAATAATAATAATAATAATAATAATAATAATAATATCACAGAAAATTAATAAATACATAAGAGCTATGGGCATTATAAATAGTGTGATAAAACCATCCTTGGTTCAGAAACACACCCGCATACGTGTCTACAACACATTGGCACAACCGATGGCAGCGAAGCATGGACACTGAGGAAAGCAGATAAAAGCAGAATAACGGCTTGTGAAATGCGATTCATGCAAAGAACAGCGGCTATACTAAATGGGATCTGAAAAGAAATTATGAAATTTTAAAGGAACTAAAAACTCAACCAGTTTTAGATTACATTGTTCAATATCAGTCTAATTGGAAACATCATTTGGAAAGAATGAATGATAGTAGACTCCCAAAGGCAATTTATGATTATGTACCACATGGCCAAAGATCTGTGGGTCGTCCTGCTAAGAGATGGCGTGAAAATTTTATGTGACACCGTAACAGGCCTTGTGGCCTAACACTTGTCAGGCAGAAGAAGATGATAATAATAATAATAATAATAATAATAATAATAATAATAATAATAATAATAATAATACTAATAATAATAATAATAATAATAATCCATGGCGCTACAGCCCGTGAAGGGCCTATATCGACCAGCCAGCTGCTGGCCTCACGCCCACATGCCGAAGCAGAGGTGAACGATCATCCAACCAAATGTAGTATCGTGTGGTTAGCACCATGATTCCCCCCAGTCGTTATAGCTGGCATTCGCAACCGGATTTCGCTCCCCAAGTGCATTACGATGCTGGGTGGGCATACACTGGCCGAAATTTCATGAGAAAATTTCTTTCCCCATGAGGACTCGAACCAGCGCGCATTCCGTAACGCGAGTCCTAGGCAGGATGTCTTAGACCACGACGCCACGGCGCGAGAATATTTAGTTGTATGTGTACATTTATTTATTTATTTATTTATTTATTTATTTATTTATTTATCTATTTATTTATTTATTTATTCGCTTACTTATTTATTTATTTACTTATTTATTTATTTGTCTATTTATTTTGCTATTGTTTATCTGTTTGTTTATATGTTTATTTATTTACCTGTTTATTTACTTGTTCACTTATTTATTTATTTATTTATTTATTTATTTATTTATTTATTCATTCATTTACTTATTCATCCATTTATTTATTTACGTATCTATTTATATATTTGTTTATCTCTACTTATTTATATTTTTGTTCATCTGTTTATTTGTTTATCTCTTTATTTGTCTATTTATTTATTTGTTTATTCCTCTAGTAGAGTTAAGACCCTGAGACCTTCCCTTCCACGCAATCAGAACCATCATAAACAATATAAAATATAATAAACTAGAATATAATAAAATGGCATTACAAGAGAGTAATGGCATAATATAAAGATTAAAGCAATGCATTTAACCTTAGATTTGGAAGTAAATCGTAGCCAGGGCTGGGATTTCTGTGACGTCATATTTTTATCCTGTCTCTCTTTTAACAAACTTACATTAAACACATTTGTAGCTCTTCTGAACATGATACGGTTTCTATTGGTCATATAAATGCATATTTTACCATATTTTAACATGGTCATATTTTACCCAAAAAAATGGTATAAAAGAATTTTTTTTTCATATTACAAGTAATCATTTTAACACCTCTTCAAATATTATTCACACTTTTATATTTTGTCAGTAATGACAAGAGATTTTGTTTTGTTATTTATTTTAGATTTTCTGTTATTATTTTGTGGTTAAATGTAATTTGAAGCAGTAAGTTCTCAACACAAAAACGACAAAATAATGTGTGAAGCTTAAGAGGTTCCAACCCTGTCCACATGGCTGTAAGGGAATTAGTTATGGAAGGGACAGACGTTGAACATTATTGACCCTTATTTTACCCCTTCTATTTTTCAATGGCCAATATAAGGAGTTAATCTAAAAAAAAATTGTGGGCTACAATCATGAATAAAGAGTTTTCTAACTAATTTGAGGAAACTGTTTAATTTCTTTTGCGTCATATTTCAAAGTTTATCGTATTTTGGTACATTTAGGGCACCTACTATTATTCTAATTACTCTTTTTTGTAGTAGGAATATACTGTTATTATCTTCCCCAGAATATTATTTCAAAACTCGTTACCGAGTGGAAGTATGCAAAATATATTGTTTTTAAGGTATTGATATTTACTATCTTTTGTATAGATCTAATAGCAAAACATGCTGAATTTAGTTTGGGGGTAATTTCTTTAATATGATTTTTCCAATTTAACATATTATCAATTTGTAAGCCAAGAAACGTGCTTCTTGTTCAGGTTGAATTAGGGCAGGACTTATATTGAATTATGTTAGTTTTGTTACAATTTAATGCTAATTTATTGACTGAGAACCAATCACATAGGGGAGAATTGCCTCTGTTGTAGATCACTAGGCTACTACAGAGACATCTAACTTAACGATAAATGACATGGATTTTGTTGTTTCCTTCGGCATAAGTAGGACTATAGAAACTTAATAACGCTTTTTTTTCATTATGTGCACATGCGCAGAATCTTTATTCGGGAACTATAAACGTCAGCCAACCTTCATTTTTTAAACAAAAAGTCGTTTTTATTTTGGTGTTATTATGTTGGTTATTATTACGCAGTAGACATCGTTTCCAAGGCCATCTTAAATCGTCTACTCACTAAAAATGTTTTTGCGACAGATCTCATAGCCTACATTAATGCTGGATCTATTTTATTGCATGCATCTGGATTATGAACACCGAGAAGTAATAAAAGTCGATAATTTAAATGAAATTCTTGGAAAACATTGCAGGATACTTTCTTTGTTAACGAGTATAATGACATCTGACGTAAATATAAAATGATGTGAATTTTGTTGTTTCTCTCTTACATAAGTGAATCATCCAATTTGGAAACGTCCCACATTCAATTTTTTTTTCTTTTCATTTCCTTGTTGCATATTGTAGCCTTACTTCTGATTGAGGTTCTGGCTGATGTGCAGCCTACATTTATTAATCAGGAAGTATATCTCATTTGACGATATGCGTCAGAGAAAGAACAAAATGTTTGTATAGGCCTACATCTGAAGTCTGTTTAGTTTAATATATAGCTCAATGGTCGTCAGCACTCGCTGAAATAGGTAAAGGGTAAGCAGTGCATCGTAATATACCCCGTCGTGCAGCAGGAAGAGGGAGAGAGCATACCCGCCAACAGCCACGGATGCACCATAGTGCAGTCTCTTATCCGCGTGTAAGAGACGCTAGCCCGAGGGTGCACTGTGCTGATGACCGCTGATGTAGCTAATCGGCGATGTATGCAATGGAAAGGGAAAAGAAACTGGCCACCCTACCCCATTATCTCCTGACTTAGTTGCCTCATGAGTCAGCCTTACTGGTGTCAATTATAAGATTCCAACAACTAGTCTTCGGACTGCTGGCTATACAAACGTACATTGCAGTCTATGTTGATATCTATTTCCAATGAAAAACACTGAAAATTCACATTTCTTCGATATTCGTTATTACAGTAGCCTACATTGTAGGTAGGGCCTACTAGAAACTACTTATTCCTAACTGAAAAAGCCACAACTCTACCAGAAACATATTTTCCTGTGACAAAATAACCCAGCCACCGCTGTGAAGTAACTATTAGCATGTCTGACTGTGAAACGAGCGGGCTCTGGTTCAAATCCTGGTTGGAACAAGTTGTCTGGTTGAGATTTTTCCGGGGTTTTTCCTCAACCCATTGAGCAAAAGCTGGGTAACTTTCGTCGCTGGATCCTGGACTCATTTCTCTGGCATTATCACCTTCATCTGTTTCAGACACTAGATAACAATAGCAGTTGATAAAAGTCGTAAAGTAAACCAATTTAAAAAACCGTAATTATATATTATGCCAGGAACATTTTGCGTTCAGAGAAGGCGTGACAGGTTTCTTAATTCATTACTGGAGGCAATAATAGAGACATCCTGTATCGATCCGAGTAAAAAAAAAATAACTTTGTGAATTGTTTTTCTCTCTCGTGGAGTTGAGCTATTAAGGCCTACATGTTTCATGGTTGAAGTGTAGTACTGATTTAAGGGGACACTATACTGAAATTACTAACTTCCATATTTTTCAAGCTAAATTCACAAAACATTTATCACTGGTATATCTGGTTAATAATAACACATATACAAAATTTCATCCCTCTATGATAAGTGGTTTGCACTTTATTAATATTTTAATAAGATATTGTATCGCTTTATGTATGAAGTCCTTTACACGATAATTTACATTATTTTTAACTGATATTCACTTATATGTTTCTTTATGTACATCGGAACAAACATTACTATTGAGTTTTTCTGTGCAGTGAATCGGTAAATTACGGGGGATTTTTTATGATTGCTTTTTACTCTTTTATAGTACAAAAATTCTAGTAATTTTACAGCAAAATCCTATAGTAAGTTTTGATCCCATATATAATGATCCATATAGGCCTAAGTGAATATCACTTAAAAATAATGTAAATTGTGGCGCGATTCAATATTTTATTAAGATACAAACCACTTATCATAGGCGGATGAAATTTTGTACATTTGTCATTATTAACCATATATAACAGTAATCAAAATTTGGTGAATCTAGCTTCATAACTGCATAATTATGATAGTTATTGATTTACTATTGTGAACTCTTAAAAATATGGAGTTTGTAAATTTCAGTATAGTGTCCCCTTAATAGAGAGTTTCATTTTTTGAGCATGTGCAGAATCGTAACGTGGGTCCACACCTGTGGAGTAACGGTCAGCGCGTCTGGCCGCGAAACCAGGTGGCCCGGGTTCGAATCCCGGTCGGGGCAAGTTACCTGGTTGAGGTTTTTTCCGGGGTTTTCCCTTACCCAATACGAGCAAATGCTGGGTAACTTTCGGCATTATCACCTTCATTTCATTCAGACGCTAAATAACCTAGATGTTGATACAGCGTCGTAAAATAACCAAACTCGTAACGTGGAAACTATGAACTTTATCCACCCTTTATTGTTTTCACAAGGAACAGTTTGTATTTTTGTGTTTGGTTTGATCTTGACATGCTCACAACAGACTCTCGTATTCCAAGGCCCTCTGTTATACCCTCTACTGAAAATGTTGGTTGGTTTCCAAAGCCGAGAATCTGACAAGGAAGTTATTGACTCTAATGCCCGGTTGCAGAAACACCGATCAAAATATGATTGGCAATCAAGGAGGGTTTGATTGGCCATCAGTTCTATTTCTGTTGCAGAAAGAACAATCAGTGTTTGATCGGAGATCAGTCTTCCATCAGATTTGATCAACAGATTTTTGCTGGTCAAGTCACTGATCATCGATCAAGTAGGATATTTATGTTGTTCTGTTTGTAATGCAGTTACTGTAATTATATAGTAAATAGTTATAGCGTAACAATATTGTTTTCGACATAATGGATTCTTCTGATGAAGAAATTTTAGAATGAAAAAAAAAATATTATTAAGAAGAAGGCGTTTCCGTGATGGACATGAATTGTCTTTATATATAATGACAGAGAATTTGAGCAAAGATTTAGGTTAAGTAAGGATTCGTGTGTTTTGTTACTTTCAGAAATTGAAACAAATAGGCCTATATGCAGACAGACAAATCGAAACCTTTCACTTTCTCCTATGAATCAAGTTCTAATAATGCTGAGATTTCATGCTGTTGGAATTTTTCAGATGGTCTTGGGTTATCTTGTTAGGGTCCACAAATCAACTATTTGCCGAGTAGTTAGGAATGTTACGTATGAAATTGCTTTATTATGGCAGGGTCTCATAAATCCCCAAACTTCAAACAGGGAACGATTTGAAATCCAGAGAGAATTTTCAGCCATGTCAGGATTTCCAAGAGTAGCCTAATATTGGTTGTATAGACTGCTCACATCCCCGTCCAATCACCTGGTTGAAATGATGCCGAACTTTATCGAAATAGAAAAGGTTTCTTTTCTGTGAATATACAGGCAATATGTAGTCTACACCATCATTGAAATTCTGGAATGTTGTAGCCCGTTGGCAGGGTTCTACACATGACAACACAATATTTTTAATGAGTAGGTTACGAGCTCCATTTGTAAACAGAGAGATGGGAAATGGAATTATTTTAGGTTATGGAGGCTATGCATATTCCAATTTCTTGTCGACTCTCCTAGCAAATCCCACAACAGAAGCCCCCTCACGTTTTTTTTCTTTTTGCTTCATTTTTTTTTTTTCACTATATTGTAGTCTATATACAAATAGAATCCGCCTGTTTCCTTTCTACAAAAAGCAACAAACCAGCAAAACATTCACTTGTTTTCCTAGTCACCGCCCACTTGATGCATTCGTTTCGCGACTTTTAAAGAGCATCAAATTGGCTGTGGTTGCTAAATAGCGCTGTTGTCAAATGTATTTCTTTCCCAAATCAGCAATTAGTAAATTGAGACAAGTTGATTGGAGATTCACGTTTGTGCAACGCAACGAACAATCAAATAAATCAGACATCAACTGACTGGCGATCAGGGACTGATTTGATTTGCGTTTCTGCAACCGGGCCTTAGTCTCTGGCTTCAGCTTAATCTCTGCTGACTTTCGATTAGTGAGACCTCTACATATTTTCGAATGAGACTTGGTAGCAAAAGACAATCGTTATGGCAGCCCATTGACTTCTCTTCATTTACAAACAATAATTGACAGCAGAGTAATGGAGGACGCAGAATTTTGCCATTAATTATCTTTATTCATTATTAAAGAATGTTTTAATGTGAAACATTTATGTGATTCTTATTCGAGAAATCTGATCACACTTCTGTTAATATGGTTACGTGCCAGCAGGCCTTGGATGATTGAAATTATGATGTTTAAAACGAAGTAGGATAGTTTCGAATCCAGTTAGCCGTGATAAAAATAAAGGGGAAACAAATGAATATGACATCAATGAATTCATTTATTTGTACACAATTGAAAATGATTAATAAAAGCGGGGATTATGCAGACAGAAATAGTTAATTTAACATAATATAATTCTAATGTGCTTAACTGTAGTATTAAATTCCAATTTAATCTAATTCCCTGTAATAATATAAACTAAAATTATTCCTTACAAATTTCAAATAACTCGCAGGACATGTTAATCGTGTGTTTTTATTTACGAAAACAGTGATGAACTGATGAACAAAGCGGCCAACATAAAAAAAAATATCTTCGTACACAATCCACGTTATATTCACAGTGGTGTGGAGTGATTTATTGAAGAAAGTATTGAAAAATAATTTAGAAACATGTTGAATTAGCCTATTTTGCGCCAGAAACGGATGCTCCTTGAATCAAATGATCTTTTGTTATTCATTACAAATTTCAATAGGCTAAATTAATTGAGTATGCTAATTTTAATTTGTTTTTGTTTACGAAAACAGTGATGAACTTGTGAGCAATGAGGGCAACATAAAAATTATCTTCGTACACAATCCACCATATATCACAGTGGTGTGGAGTGATTTATTGAAGAATGTATTGAAAAATAATTTTAAAACATGTTAAACGAATTATTCTTGGGCCAAAAACGGATGCTTACTGGATCAAATGATCGTATTTCAATTATTTTGTTACAATATCA